>NC_041389.1:664924277-664925009 GCF_002162155.2 Triticum dicoccoides | reverse complement strand
TTTTCTTTTTTCAATTTTTTATTTTTCTCCTTTTTATTTTGATTTCATTTTGTATGTCCCTTCTGTCATTGTCCACCAGACAAACACAATGCGTGTTTGATGTCTGAATAATATACAGTGGGTGAAGTGCACCATTCATCTTGCTTCACACCAACATACTCGTGGCAACAATGAGCAACACTTGATACAAACAATAGCAAAATCTATTGAGTGGAGAGAAGGGGGAAGAGCAGCACCTATATTGTAAGTACTTCGCAAGGTAAAAACAAATGGAAATACCCAGAGAGCTTTCACGTCGGTCTTACCCCCATCGCCGGAGTCCTTCATGTTATCAGTCTGAACAAAAGTCGCCACAAAGTCATTATAGCAACCAAGCATGCTTGAGTAGCAAAACCAGGGCATTATAGGCAAAGGTACAGCATGAGAACAAATTTATTACACAAGTTTCCTGAAAATGCAAACAACTGACCAAACATCAGAGCCAGTGGCGGAGCTAGACAGGATGTTCGGGGGGAGTTTTGTAGTGAGGCTAGGGGAGCATGGCTGCTGCTGGCCCCAACTAAGCTCTGCCGTTGATCAGAGTTATGATCTACGTCATGAATCTTCTCCCCTAAAACAGGAGGAGATCAAGAGCTAACGACGTTCTTCGGTAGTTGCATTAACAGGCACGCAGTCGTATGCAGCTTATCAACAATTCTGATTGCTTGTCATCGCAAATTAGTTTCTATTGAT
>NC_041389.1:664841775-664923951 GCF_002162155.2 Triticum dicoccoides | reverse complement strand
AAAAATCATTCCTTAAACAAAAATACTCCACAAGGAGGCAACACTAACCAAATTAAAACATACAAATATTTACAACACCGACCCTGATATAAATATGTGGCATGTTCTACAAGAGGAGGGCAAAACAATCAGCAAAAAATTTCCAAATAAATCTGGCCACCACTCACTCAAAGAACGGGTACCTAACTGGTTCGAGTTCACAACAAAAAGGACAAGTAGCATCATCCACAATATGCCTTTTCACAAGATTGTGTCAAGTCAAAACTTTATTATTGATGACCAGCCAAAAAAGACATGATTTTTAGGGACAAATGATTTTCCACATCGAATCATTCAAATGATGCACAACACCCCCAAAGTTAAAGGTATAATAGAAAGATTTTATAGAAAATCACCCAGGCGGATCAAGCATCCAAATAGGGGAATCACATTCAGTCAATAAAACAACAAATTGTAGATAGCCAACAAGGAAAATCCATTTACACGTCTCCTAAAGGTAAGGTGCATATCAGTCCCATCGCACACTTGGGCAACAAAGACATTTTGTTGATTTCAAATTTTGAAAAGCTCCAAGAATTGAGTCTTAAGGGAACAATCACCCAAATGTCATGCAGAACTTAATATGAGATCCATTACCAGTTTTCCATCTATAAAAACACCTAGAGGCAGAAAGGGGCCAGGTTAATCCCTCCAAAGGGAGAACCAACCCCAGATTTAGCCCACACAATATTAGGTTTCTTTGTGCCATATTTAAAATAAAACATCTTCTGCCAATTTTTGTCCCCACCATCAAAGAACCTTTTACATCAAGAAGCTAACAAAGCCATGTTGAAATATGTCATATTAGGGACTCCCAAACCACCAAAAATGTTTATTTTTCTTGTCAGAAGACCCCAATGAGCTAAATGATATACTACTGAACATCACCCATATTGCCCCAGAAAATGGGTCATTTGGGAAGTGATAACATTTGGAACCCATTTGGGGAATTTGATAAGAGACATAAGATAAGCAGGGATACTAGCCACACAAGTGCACAACAAAATCAACTCCCCCCATAAGATAGATAATTGCCCATCCAACCAGAAATTTTCTTAATAATTCTATCTCTGATTGGTTGAATGTGCTCTCTCCTTAACTTACTATGATCTCCACGTGGAATTCTAAACAGCTGGAAAGGATCCAATGGAAGTGACTTTGGAGGAAGTATGGTCAGAAGCATGGGTCTTCTTTGGTTGCATGGGTCCTGGTTCGTAGGACTAAGAAAATGATGGTTTGGGTATTCTAAATTTAGGGGTGTGGAATGATGCTATGTTGTTAAAGCATGTTAATAAATTCCTAAACAAAATGGATATCCCTTGGGTCCATATCATTTGGAATACTCACTACCATAACAAAAATCCTTAGGCTACAACTCCATGTAGTTCTTAGTGGTGGAGGGATATTTGTGATTTGGTTGATAAGTTCATTGCAATCTCATGGGCACAAGTCAAACAGGGGTACTCTGTTATGTTTTGGCCTGATAAATGGAGATTGGGGGTTTTATCATCTCCCTCAAACAAATATTTAATAGGCTTTCCTCTTTTTCTATTGATGAAATAGCTTTGGCTAAGGAGTTACTGGATGCTGATAATGTTAGTGATATGTCCCATTTGCCCCTCTCTGAACAAGATTTTAGAGAGCTGAACGTGTTAAAAGATTTGATCAGTTCCTTGTAGAGGGACCTTGGAGTTCCGATTCTTGGCTTCGGATTGAGGAAAATGTGGTTATAAACCAAAATTGTATTATGATATGGTTCATTAGCCTATTGTTTCCAACCCGGTTCTTGCTTGGATCTGGGAGGAGTTGTTGTACCCTTAAGATGAAAGTCTTTGCTTAGTTGTTTGATCATGGATTGGCTGAATACTAAGGACATATTGCAAAAGATTCACCGGAATGTTGGTGATGGGGTTGAATGTGCTTTCTGTCATGCTAAGGCTAGAGTGTTGAGTATCGTGACTATTAGGAAGTATAGGATTTATCTCTACATTGTCTTGTACTCCAAGCAGATCATGTACCCACTATATATACGCCCGCGAGGCTCAAGCAATAAAATAAACGATTTCACCAATTCCCTCTCTCCCTTTTAACATGGTATCAGCCTAACCGATCCAGTCCTAGCCGCCGCCCACCGTTTTCGGTCCACGCGCCGCCCCCGGGGCGGTCGGCCTCCATGACTACCGCCGGGGGCCGGGCCGCCCGTACCTAGGGTTCGTCCGCCGGTCATGTTGACAGGCTACCCTAGAGTCTTTTTCCTAATCCTTTGATCCGGATTTTTCTCTCTTGCCGGTCATCTTGGTCGGTGTTTATTTTTGGTTTTCCGATCTAAGATCATTTGCGTCGCCCACCGCCGTCGTCGAACCTCGCGCGCCTCTACTCCGTCATCGGCGCGTCAAACCGGCCTCCACCGACCCGACGGCTTCGTGAGACATACGGCAGCCTATGATTGTTGTCCACGTGTCTGTCCGCATGTCGCTCTGCACCGGCGGTTGCCGCCATGATCCGATCGGGACTCCTTTGTCCACCCCATCTTGATCCACCGGATCGATCGCTCCTTCGCATCTCAAGCTTCATGCGTAACGGTGCGAAGGCCATTGGTCATTCCTTCATCGCCAACTCACACGCTCAACACGGGCGTAGTTGACGCCGCTGTGGCCGGCCGCTCGCGCTGACCACCTATCCTGCCGCTTGGGCCAACTCACATGTTTAGATGGTTGCAAGTGTGCAAGTGTTGGCCTGGACAACATGTCCATGCAGGTCTTGGTTTGGCCATGCTGATCGTTGCATCAGGTGTGCCTTGCGTCCTTGTATGTGTCAATCAGGTTCCGGTATAACACATGTTCATCTCCGGTGCCAGCTTTTGTCACGATCGGCCGCCTCATCTGGTCTAGCGCACACTCCGATCATCCGAGCGCCGCGATCCGCCACATCTATGCCGCGCGATCGACCTGACCCGTCAGTGGCGCGCGTCTCCGAAGGTCCCGTGAAGATTGTCCCGAGTACAGCATGCCTCTCTGCTGATCGAGCATCGGCCTTCCACTGCGTCGCCCCGTCGGGCCGCAGTGCCGTGATACGTCTCCAACATATCTATAATTTTTTTATCGTTCCATGCTATTATATTAATTGTTTTGGATGTTTAATATGCATTATTATGCTATTTTATATTATTTTTGGGACTAATCTATAAACCGAGAGCCCAGTGCCAGTTTCTGCCTTTTGCCTGTTTAAGAGTTTCGCAGAAAAGAAATACCAAACGGAGTTCAAACGGAATGAAATTTTCGTGATGATCTTTCTTGGACCAGAAGCAATCTAGGAGACTTGGAGATGAAGTCAGAGACTCAACGAGGCGGCCACGAGGGTGGAGGGCGCGCCCCCTACCTCGTGGGCCCCTTGGAGACCTCCTGACCTAGTTCCTTTACCTATATATACTCTTATACGCCAAAAACATCAGGGGGAGACACGAAAGTACTTTTCCACTGCCGCAACCTTCTGTACCCGTGAGATCCCATCTAGGGGCCTTCTCTGGCGTCCTGCTGGAGGGGGATTCGATCACGGAGGGCTTCTACATCAATACCATTATCCTTCCGATGAAGCGTGAGTAGTTTACCTCAAACCTACGGGTCCATAGCTAGTAGCTAGACGGCTTCTTATCTCTCGTCGATTCTCAATACCATGTTCTCCTCGATGTTCTTAAAGATCTATTCGATGTAATATTCTTTTGCGGTGTGTTTGCCGAGATCCGATGAATTGTGCATTTATGATCAGATTATCTATGAATATTATTTGAGTCTTCTCTGAATTCTTATATGCATGATTTGATATCTTTGCAAGTCTCTTCAAATTATCGGTTTAGTTTGGCCTACTAGATTGGTTTTTCTTGCGATGGGAGAAGTGCTTAGCTTTGGGTTCAATCTTGCGGTGTCCTTTCCCAGTGACAGTAGGGGCAGCAAGGCACGTATTGCATTGTTGCCATCAAGGAGAAAAAGATGGGGTTTTCATCATATTGCTTGAGTTAATTCCTCTACATCATGTCATCTTACTTAATGCGTTACTCCGTTCTTTATGAACTTAATACTCTAGATGCATGCTGGATAACGGTCGATGTGTGGAGTAATAGTAGTAGATGCAGAATCGTTTCGGTCTACTTGACACGGACATGATGCCTATATTCATGATCATTTCCTTAGATATCTTCATACCTTTGCACTTTTCTATCAATTGCTCGGTAGTAATTTGTTCACCCACCGTAATATTTGCTATCTTGAGAGAAGCCACTAGTGAAACCTATGCCCCCGAGTCTCTTTTTCAACATAAAAGTTCTATTTTACATCATACTAATTTCCGATCTACCATTTTGCAATCTTTTACTTTCCGTTCTATAAACCAAAAATACCAAAAATGTTTACTTTACCGTTTATGTATCTCTATCCGATCTCGCTTTTGCAAGTAATCGTGAAGGGATTGACAACCCCTTTATCGCGTTGGGTGCAAGTTTGTTGATTGTTTGTGCAGGTATTCGGTGACTTGTGCGTTGTCTCCAACTGGATTGATACCTTGGTTCTCAAACTGAGGGAAATACTTACTCTACTTTGCTGCATCACCCTTTCCTCTTCAAGGGAAAAACCAACGCAAGCTCAAAAAGTAGCATGAAGAATTTATGGCGCCGTTGCCGGGGAGATCTACGTCAAGTCAAGACATACCAAGTACCCATCATAAACTCTCATCTCTTGCATTACATTATTTGCCATTCGCCTCTCGTTTTCCTCTCCCCCACCTCTAAAACGATTTTTGAAAAGATTTGCCTTTTCTTTGCCCCTCTTCCGTTCGTCTTCTTTGCTTGCTTCTTGTGTGCTTGTGTGTTAGAGCGCTTGTTTGCCTTTATGGCACAACCAAAAAGCGTTGACCCTCACTTTAAGAGGTTGGAAGAGATTGAAAATAATGTTAGAAGCTTTATGTCTTTACAATTTGAGCATAATGATTTCTTTAGAAACGAGCTTAAAGAGCAAAAAAAAGTTTTGTGGAATATATGAATAAAGAGTTCAATGATATGTCTAAGGAATTTTATGGTTTGAAGTCTCAGTTTGCTTATCTTGAAAATTTGGTAGGCCAAATTTCTGATAAACAAGCCACCTTAGTTAAGAAGATGGCCACTAAACCTGAGGCTTGATGGAGATCTAAAAGTGATTGATGTGACTCCTACTGAATCTTTGTTTTCCAATATTAATCTTGATAAAGATGGGACTGGAGATGAGTTAACTTTAGTTAAAAGGTGTCCCAATGATTCTGAGTTTTTAGATCTAGATGCAAAAATTGTTAAAAGTGGGATTGGAGAGGTCAAGACTTTAAGTAGCAACGAACCCACTCTTTTGGATTTCAAGGAATTTAATTATGATAATTGTCCTTTAATATATTTTATTTCATTGTTGCAATCCGTGTTGAATTCTCCTCATGCTTATAATCGAAACAAAGCTTTTACTAAACATATCGTTGATGCTATGATGCAATCTTTTGAAGAAAAGCTTGAATTAGAAGTTTATATCCCCAGAAAACTTTATGATGAGTGGGAACCTACTATAAAGATTAAGATTAAATATTATGAATGCCATGCTTTGTGTGATTTGGGTGCTAGTGTTTCCACGATTCCAAAAACTTTGTGTGATGTATTAGGTTTCAGTAAATTTGATGATTGTTCTTTAAATTTGCATCTTGCGGATTCCACTATTAAGAAACCTATGGGAAGCATTAATGATGGTCTTATTGTTGCAAATAGGAATCATGTGCCCGTAGATTTCATTGTTCTTGATATAGATTGCAATCTGACATGTCCTATTATTCTTGGTAGACATTTCCTTAGAACGATTGGTGCAATTATTGATATGAAAGATGGAAACATTAGATTCCAATTTCGGTTAAGGAAAGGTATGGAACACTTCCCTAGGAAGAAAATTAAATTGCCATATGAATCTATTATGAGAGCCACTTATGGATTGCATACCAAAGATGACAATACTTAGATCTATTCGCGTTTTTATGCCTAGCTAAGGGCGTTAAACAATAGTGCTTGTTGGGAGGCAACCCAATTTTATTTTTGTTCTTTAATTTTTTGTTCCTGTTTACTAATAAATAATTCATCTAGCCTCTGGTCAGATGTGGTTTTATGTTTTAATTAGTGTTTGTGCCAAGTTAAACCTTTAGGATAGCTTACGGTGATAGTTGTGTTGATCCTGCTGAAAATCAGAAACTTTTGCACCCAGGAAAATAATTTTCAAAATTCACAAAAACATGCTTTTGATCTGATTATTTTTGCTATGGATTGGTACACAAATGTCTCAGGTTTTCCTAATTTTTCAGAATTTTTGTAGTTACAGAAGTATTTCAGAGTTACAGATTACTATAGATTGTTCCATTTTTGACAGATTTTGTTTTTTGCCTGTTGTTTGCTTATTTTGATGAATCTATGGGTAGTATCGGGGGGGGGGGGTATGAACCATGGAAAAGTTGGAATACATTAGGTATTACACCAATATAAATAAAGAATGAGTTTGCAACAGTACCTTAAAGTGGTGATTTATTATACTAACGGAGCTCATGAGATTTTCGGTTGAGTTTTGTGTTACGAAGTTTTCAAGTTTTGGGTAAGGATTTTATGGACTATGGAATAAGGAGTGGAAAGAGTCTCAGCTTAGGGATGACCAAGGCACCCCAAGGTAATATTCAAGGATAACGAAAAGCCTAAGCTTGGGGATGCACCGGAAGGCATCCCCTCTTTCGTCTTTGTCTATTGGTAACTTTACTTGAGGTTATATTTTTATTCACCACATGATATGTGTTTTGCTGGAGCGTCTTGTATGATTTGAGTTTTGCTTTTTAGTTTTCTACAATCATCCTTCCTATACACACCTTTTGGGAGAGACACGCATGAATCGTGATTTATTAGAATACTCCATGTGCTTCACTTATATCTTTTGAGCTAGACAATATTGCTCTAGTACTTCACTTATATCTTTTTAGAGCACATCGGTGGCTTTATTTTATAGAAGTCTATGAACTGTCATGCTTCACTTATATTATTTTCAGAGTATTTAGAACAACATGGTAATTTGCTTTGGTTATAAATTTAGTCCTAATATGATACGCATCCAAGAGGGATATAATAAAAACTTTCATATAAAGTGCATTGAATACTATGACAAGTTTAATTATTTATGATTGTTTTGAGATATAAATATGGTGATATTAAAGTCATGCTAGTGGAGTAATTGTGAATTTTAGAAATACTTGTGTTGAGGTTTGTGAGTCCCATAGCATGCACGTATGGTGAACCGTTGATACGTCCATTTTGCATCATGTTTTCCTACTGTTATTTATGTTGTTTTATTGTATAATAATGCTTTTTGGTGTAATTCTAATGCCTTTTCCCTCATAATATGCAAGGTATGCACCAAGGGGGAGAATTCCGGCAGCTGGAAATCTAGACCTGAAAAAAGCTATGTCAAGCTACCTATTCTACACAACTCCAAATGAGCTGAAACTTCCCGAGGAATTTTTATGGAATGTTTAATAAATATTGGAGCAAATAAGTAACAGAGGAGGACCACCAGGTGGGCACAACCCACCTGGGCGCGCGAGGAGGCCCAGGCGCGCCCTGGTGGGTGCTGCCCTCCTCGGCCCACCTCTGGTGCCCATCTTCTGGTATATAAGTCATTTAGACCTAGAAAAAATTAGAGGAGGACATTCAGGACGAAGCGCCGCCGCCTTGAGGCAAAACTTGGGCAGGAGCACTTTTGCCCTCTGGCAGAGCGATTCCGCCGAGGGAACTTCCCTCCCGGAGGGGGAAATTGTTGTCATCATCATCACCAACAACTCTCCCATCTTGGGGAGGGCCATCTTCATCAACATCTTCACAGCACCAACTCCTCTCAAACCCTAGTTCATCTCTTGTGTTCAATCTTTGTATCAAAACTATAGATTGGTGCTTGTGGGTGACTAGTAGTGTTGATTACATCTTGTAGTTGATTACTATATGGTTTATTTGGTGGAAGATTATATGTTCAGATCCATTATGATATTTAATACCCCTCTGATCTTGAGCATGTTTATCATTTGTGAGTAGTTACTTTCGTTCTTGAGGTCACAGGAGAAATCATGTTGCAAGTGATCATGTGAACTTGATATGTATTCGATTTTTTTGATGATATGTATGTTGCCATTCTCTTAGTGGTGTCATGTGAACGTCGACTACATGACACTTCACCATATTTGGGCCTAAGGGAATGCATTGCGGAGTAGTTATTAGATGGTGGGTTGCGAGAGTGACAGCACCTTAAACCCCAGTTTATGCGCTATTCCGTAAGGGGCCGATTGGATCCAAAAGTTTAATACTATGGTTAGAATTTATTCTTAATACTCTTCTCGTAGTTGCGGATGCTTGCGAGAGGATTAATCATAAGTTGGAGGTTTGTTCAAGTAAGAGCCGCACCTAAGCACCGGTCCTCCCACATATCAAATTATCAAAGTACCGAACATGAATTAAGCCAACATGATGAAAGTGACTAGATGAAATTCCCGTGTACCCTCAAGAACACTTTGCTTATAATAAGAAACCGTTTTGGCCTGTCCTTTGCCTCAAAAGGATTGGTCTACCTTGCTGCACTTTTGTTACTACTTTCGTTGCTTGCTCCTTACAAATTATCTTGCTATCAAACTACTCCGCTACTTACAATTTTAGCACTTGCAGACAATAACTTGCTGAAAACCACTTGTCATTTCCTTCTGCTCCTCGTTGGGTTCGACACTCTCACTTATCGAAAAGGCTATAATTGACCCCATATAATTGTGGGTCATCAACCATTATGTAATAAAGTTGGAGCATGATGTATTTTTTGATTGTCATCCTTTGTGTGGAGGTCGGGATCGCGCGATGGTTAACTCCTACCAACCCTTCCCCTAGGAGCATGCATGTAGTGCTTGGTTTCGATGACTTATAGATTTTTGCAATAAGTATGTGAGTTCTTTATGACTAATGTTGAGACCATGGATTATACGCACTCTCACCCTTCCATCATTGCTAGCCTCTCTTGTGTCGCGCAACTTTTGCCGGTGCCATACACCCACCATATACCTTCCTCAAAACAGCCACCATACCTACCTATTATGGCATTTCCATAGCCATTCAGAAATATATTGCCATGCAACTTTCCACCATTCTGTTTATTATGACACGTTTCGTCATTGTCATATTGCTTTGGATGATCATGTAGTTGACATAGTATTTGAGGCAAAGCCACCCTTCATACTTTCATACATGTCACTCTTGATTCATTGCACATCCTGGTACACCGCCGGAGGCATTCACATAGAGTCATATTTTTGTTCTAAGCATTGAGTTGTAATTTTTCGAGTTGTAAGTAAATAAAAGTGTGATGATCATCATTATTAGAGCATTGTCCCATGTGAGGAAATAAAAAAATAAAAAAGAGTCCAAA
The DNA here is from genome assembly GCF_002162155.2 of Triticum dicoccoides. Classification (NCBI taxonomy): domain Eukaryota; kingdom Viridiplantae; phylum Streptophyta; class Magnoliopsida; order Poales; family Poaceae; genus Triticum; species Triticum dicoccoides. The sequence continues at coordinate 664,914,427 of NC_041389.1, read as the reverse complement.
GAAGCCAAAATAAAAAAGAAGCCAAAGAAGCCAAGAAAAAAGAAAAAAAGAAAAAAAGAAGAAAAAAAGAAAAAGAAAGAAAAAGAAAAAATGAGAGAAAAAGAGAGAAGGGGCAATGTTACTATCCTTTTTCCACACTTGTGCTTCAAAGTAGCACCGTGATCTTCATGATAGAGAGTCTCTTATTTTGTCACTTTCATATACTAGTGTTCATTATAGAACTTGGCTTGTATATTCCAACGTTGGGCTTCCTCAAATGCCCTAGGTCTTCATGAGCAAGCAAGTTGGATGCACACCCACTTAGTTTCTTTTTGAGCTTTCATAAAATTATAGCTCTAGTGCATTCGTTGCATGGCAATCCCTACTCACTCACATTGATATCTATTGATGGGCATCTCCATAGCCCGTTGATACGCCTAGTTGATGTGAGACTATCTCCCTCTTTTTGTCTTCTGCACAACCACCATTCTATTCCACCTATAGTGCTATATCCATGCCTCACGCTCATGTATTGCATGAAAGTTGAAAAAGTTTGAGAACACTAAAGTATGAAACAACTGCTTGGCTGAAACTGGGGTTGTGCATGATTTGAATATTTTGTATGATGAAGATGGAGCATAGCTAGGTTATATGATTTTGTAGGGATAATCTTTCTTTGGCCATGTTATTTTGAGAAGACATAGTTGCCTTGTTAGTGTGCTTGAAGTATTATTGTTTTTATGTCAATATTAAACTTTTGTTTTGAATCTTTCGGATCTGAACATTCATGCCACAATAAAGAGAATTACATGGATAAATATGTTAGGTAGCATTCCACATCAAAAAATTTGTTTTTATCATTTATTTACTCGAGGACGAGTAGGAATTAAGCTTGGGGATGCTTGATACGTCTCTAATGTATCTATAATTTTTTATTGTTCCATGCTATTATATTACTGTTTTTGATGTTTAATATGCATTATTATGCTATTTTATATTATTTCTGGGACTAACCTATTAAAAAAGAGCCTAGTGCTAGTTTCTGTTTTTTTTCTATTTTAGTTTCGCAGAAAAGGAATACCAAACATAGTCCAAACGGAATGAAACTTTCGCGATGATCTTTCTTGGACCAGAAGCAAACCAGGAGACTTGGAGATGAAATCGGAGACTCAACGAGGCGGCCATGAGGGTGGAGGGCGCACCCAGGGGGTAGGGTGCGCCCCGTACCTCATGGGCCCCTCGGAGACCTCCTGATATAGTTCCCTTGCCTATATATACTCTTATACCCCAAAAACATCAGGGGGAGCCACGAAAATACTTTTCCACCACCGCAACCTTCTGCACACATGAGATCCCATCTAGGGGCCTTTTTCGGCATCCTGCCAGAGGGGGATTCGATCACGGAGGGCTTCTACATCAACATAATTACCCTTCCGATGAAGCGTGAGTAGTTTATTTCAGACCTATGGGTCCATAGCTAGTAGCTAGATGGCTTCTTCTCTCTCTTTGATTCTCAATACCATGGTCTCCTCGATGTTCTTGGAGATCTATTCGATGTAGTATTCTTTTGTGGTGTGTTTGCCGAGGTCCGATGAATAGTGGCTTTATGATCAGATTATTTATGAATATTATTTGAGTCTTCTCTGAATTCTTATATGCATGATTTGATATCTTTGCAAGTCTCTTCGAATTATCTTTTTAGTTTGGCCTACAAGATTGGTTTTTCTTGCAATGGGAAAAGTGCTTAGCTTTGGGTTCAATCTTGCGGTGTCCTTTCCCAGTGACAGTAGGGGCAACAAGGCACGTATTGTATTGTTGCCATCGAGGATAAAAAGATGGGGTTTTCATCATATTGCTTGAGTTAATTCCTCTACATCATGTCATCTTACTTAATGCGTTACTCCGTTCTTTATGAACTTAATACTCTAGATGCATGCTGGATAGGGGTCGATGTGTGGAGTAATAGTAGTAGATATAGAATCATTTCGGTCTACTTAACACAGATGTGATGCCTATATTCATGATCATTGCCTTGGATATCGTCATAACTTTGTGTCGGAGTAAATGACCACGGGTAGCCTAACTGGCTCCCCTGGCCCTTCAAAAACATCGGGTCGACTGAGCCATCAAACATCCAAGACGAAGGGCCGCCTTCTCCTAGCCGGCTGGCCGAGTGGCCGGCTGCTAGAAGGCGGCCAGGCTCAACAAGACCTCCTGAAGTAGGCCGACTCCTAGCAGGCGGTCACCAGAGTGGCCGATTCCTAGCAGGCGGCCTGATCAACACCCTCAAAGTTTGCACCCACATAACGGTGATATGACGGGGCGTGGCTACAGTGAAGCCTGACACCCCCGAATCCCGGAGCGAGCGTGGCTATAGTGCGCTGTGCCGGGCGACCATGCCTCGTCCGGCGCAGCACTGTTGCCATGTTGACCATGACGACGCCCACGTCAAGCTGTCACTACGGCCTACAGGCGGCGGGCCCCTCCTGCCAGAGATTACCAAAAGGCAACCGGCCCTAACAAGACGACATGGGAGGGAGACGGCTTCCAACAACCGGCATGCCCATGCCCTAGAAGTTTGTGCACCATTAAGTAGATGAGATGGGGTAAGGCTACAGTGAGCGCCTGCCAGGCGGCAGCATTGTAGCCATGCTTACCCCGACAAAGCCATCGTCACCAAGAGTGAGGCTACAGTAACCAGCAGCCGACAGGCTCCCGAGTGGTGGGCCCAGCCCGTCGGCCAATAGGCCGGCAGCCGGCGGGACCCACCAGTCGGTGGGGCCCAACGGCCGGCAGAGAAGCCGGCAACCATACACACTGACGGTCTGGACCCACATCCAGCCGGATTACCGTTGTACCCCTAGGGGGTAGGCCTATATAAATCCCCCAGGACACCCATGCAAAGGGTTGATCCAGGAGAACTACACACACCACATAGAGAGAAGGATAGAGCTAGACTTGCCCTTCTTCTTCCTCTAGAAAACAGCTCAAGGAGCCTCCTGTAGCAACTCACTGATTTAGTGATCATGCAGAGACCCCGCAGAGCAGGACTAGGGGTGTTATCTCCTAGGAGAGCCCCAAACCTGGGTAAGATTCGGCGGCGTGCATGTCTTCGCCTCATCCCGTTTCCAGGCACCGGCGATGTCTTACTAGCTCCCACTATGATTAGCCATCCTCTGGCATATGTCGCACCTACCACCCGACATTTGGCGCCCACCATGGGGCCAGGTGCACCATCGTCCGGAGACGTGCTCTCGACAGGAACCCTGTTCCTCCCTCTCGTGCGTAGCCACCCCGGCATGCCCGATGGCGCTTGCCCCGACGCGCTGCATGGCGTCGACGCCGCCTATGCAGCAAGCTGCCTCGCCGATCTTCTTGGCGAGGTCCACCTCTTCGAGGAGTCCGCACAAGACGCGGGTGCAACTAGCTTCGAGAGCTGCCTCGTCGACCTCCTTGGCAAGGTCGACATCGCCAACGAGCCGGCCTCTGACTTGGAGTCGATCGGCTCCACCGACCCGATGCTTGTCGACTCCGACACGGCATCGCTTGACGCCTTCCCCACCAATGTGGTGCTGATCGACGACCCTCTTCCTCACATCGGCAGCGGCGGCAGCACCGTCACCGAGGTGCTGGTCATCAGCCATGGCGCCGCCTCCGGCGAGAACTCCCACGATGCTCTGCAGACGGCAGTGCATGACTTGTCCGTGCCCATTCCGGCGGACGCTGACGCCGATACGCTGGAGGCTCGCCGCCTTGCCCTCATCGAGAACGGCAAGAAGATAGCCACCATGAGACGCCTCACCGAGGCCAACCAGCATGAGGTCGACCGTGCCGCCTCTGGCACGCCGCTGCTGGAGGGCTGATACGTCTCCAACGTATCTACTTTTCCAAACACTTTTGCCCTTGTTTTGGACTCTAACTTGCATGATTTGAATGAAACTAACCCGGATTGTCGCTGTATTCAGTAGAATTACCATGATGTTGTTTCATGTGTAGAAAACAAAAGCTCTCAGAATGTCCTGAAAATCCTCGGAGGCACTTTTTGGAAAATATAAAAAATCCTTGCAAAAGATGAAGACCAGGGGGGGCACACCCTATCCACGAGGGTGGGGGGTGCGTCCTCTCCCCCTGGGCGTGCCCCCCTGTCTCGTGGGCCCCTTGAGGCTCCGCCGACCTCAACTCCAACTCCATATATTCCGTCTCACAAAGAGAAAAATCAGAGAGAAAGTTTCATTGTGTTTTACGATACAGAGCCGCCGCCAAGCCCTAATCTCTCTCTGGAGGGCTGATCTGGAGTCCGTTCGGGGCTCCGCAGAGGGGGATTCGTCACCGTCGTCATCATCAACCATCCTCCATCACCAATTTAATGATGCTAACTGCCGTGCGTGAGTAATTCCATCGTAGGCTTGCTGGTTGGTGATGGGTTGGATGAGATTTATCATGTAATCAAGTTAGTTTTGTTAGGGTTTGATCCCTAGTATCCACTATGTTCTGAGATTGAAGTTGCTATGACTTTGCTATGCTTAATGCTTCTCACTATGGCCCAAGTGCCATGATTTCAGATCTGAACCTATTATGTTTTCATGAATATATGTGTGTTCTTGATCCTATCTTGCAAGTCTATAGTCACCTATTATTTGTTATGATCTGACAACCCCGAAGTGACAATAATCAGGATACTTCTCGGTGATGACCGTAGTTTGAGGAGTTCATGTATTCACTATGTGTTAATGCTTTGGTTCGGTTCTCTATTAAAAGGAGGCCTTAATATCCCTTAGTTTCCACTAGGACCCCGCTGCCACGGGAGGGTAGGACAAAAGATGTCATGCAAGTTCTTTTCCATAAGCACGTATGACTATATTTGGAATACATGCCTACATTACATTCATGAATTGGAGCTAATTCTGTGTCACCCTATGTTATATCTATTACATGAGGAATCGCATCCGACATAATTATCCATCATTGATCCATTGCCTACGAGCTTTTCACATCTTGTTCTTCGCTTATTTACTTTTCCGGTTCTATTGTTACAATCACTACAAAACCCAAAAATATTGCTATTACTATCTTCACCTTTTACCATTGTTACCATTACGATCAAACTACTTTGCTACTAAATACCTTGCTGCGGATACTAAGTTATCCAGGTGTGGTTGAATTGACAACTCAACTGCTAATACTCAAGAATATTCTTTGGCTCCCGTTGTGTCGAATCAATAAATTTGGGTTGAATACTTTACCCTCGAAAGCAGTTGCGATCCCCCACACTTGCGGGTCATCAAGACTAATTTCTGGCGCCGTTGCCGGGGAGCATAGCTCTATTCTCTGATTCACTTGGGATTTATATTTGTTGATCACTATGAAGAATCTGAAAGACTCTAAAACCAAGATCTATCCCTCAACTACGAGGGGAGGTAAGGAACTGCCATCTAGCTCTGCACTAGATTCTCCTTCTGTTATGAATAAGCTTGCGACCCCTAAAACTACTACTGCTATGAATTCTGATATGTCGCTTGTTATTGATGATGCCACTTCTGCTTTGCATGATACTTATGATGAAACTACTTCTGTGCGTGATACTACTTTGCCATTAGGTGAATTTCTTGATGAACAACTTGCTAGGGCTAGAGAGAATGCAATTATCGAAGATGCTATTATTGATGATAGTGATGATGAAAGATCTTCGAATGATTATGAATTCCCTGTTGTTCCTAAGGGTTATGTTATGGATAAAGAAACTGCTAGAGATTTTCTTGCTTGCAATGATAGAACAGATCTTAAGAAATTGTTAGCTAAGCTGAAACAAAAGACTCTAAATGCTAGAATGAAACATGACCCCGCTTTTGCCACTTCACCTATCTTTGTTACTTATAAGGATTATGAATTCTCTCTTGATCCTGAAATTATTACTTTGGTAGAATATGATCCTTTTTATGGCACTAAATCTGAAACTGTTGTGGCACATCTTACCAAGTTGAATGATATAGCTACCCTGTTTACTCATGATGATAAATCTCGCTACTTTTATATCCTTAAGATATTTCCGTTCACATTAAAGGGTGATGCTAAGACTTGGTACAATTCTCTTGATCCTAGTTGTGTGCGTAGTCCCCAGGATATGATTTATTACTTCTCCGCTAAATATTTCCCTGCTCATAAGAAACAAGCTGCCTTGTGGGAAATATATGATTTTGTGCAAATCAAAGAAGAGAGTCTCCCACAAGCTTGGGGGAGGCTTCTCAGGCTACTTAATGCTTTGCCTGATCATCCACTCAAGAAAAATGAAATACTTGATATCTTTTATAATGGACTAACCGATGCTTTGAAGGACTACTTGGATAGTTGTGCTGGTTGCGTTTTCAGGGAAAGAACAGTCGACGAAGCTGAATTATTATTGAACAATATGCTGACCAATGAAAATAATTGGACTCTTCCTGAGCCAATTCCCGAGGAAATTCCTGAACCAATTGAGCCAACTCCAGAGCCTATTCCTAAACCCACCCCGAAGAAGAGAGGTGTTCTATTTCTCAGTCCTGAAGATATGCAAGAGGCAAAGAAATCAATGAAAGAGAAAGGTATTAAAGCTGAAGACGTTAAGAATTTACCTCCTATTCAAGAAATACATGGTCTTAATATACCGCCTGTTGAAGAACCACATTGTCTTGATAACCCGACACAGGTAGTAAAGGTAAATTCTCTCTATAGATATGATAAGGATGAAATCCCATCTACTAAATTTCATAGTCCATGCTTAGATGAATTTGATGATTTCATGAATAGACAAGCAAATTTCAATGATTATGTTGGTAGAGAGTTCAAGAATAATGCTTTAGAGATAGGACGCGTGAGTGACAATATGGCTAGAGTTAAAGGTGAACTTAAACTCATTAGCAAATATGCGTCTATGGTTGCTACTCAAGCTGAGCAAGTACTTAAAGCTCAAAATGATTTGCTTGATGAATTAAATAATAAAAATGACTTTGCTGTTAGAGTGGCTACTAGAACTGGTAGAATGACTCAGGAACCTTTGTATCCTGAAGGCCATCCTAAGAGAATTAACCAAGATTCTCAGAATAATAATCTAGATGCTCCTAGTTCTTCTAAGAAAAAAAAAAATAAGAATGATAGGACTTTGCAAACTTCTAGTGAACCTAATGCAGAAATACCTGAGAATCCTAATAATACTTCTATGTCTGATGCTGAAACACAATCCAGAGATGAACATGAACTTGATGATAATGCTAATAATGATGCTCATATAGATGCTCAACCTAGTAATAACAATGATATAGAAATTGAACCTGCTATTGGTCTTGATGACGCACAATCAAGAAAACAACGTTATGACAAGAGAGATTTTGTTGCTAGGAAGCATGGTAGAGAAAGAGAACCATGGGTTCAGAAAACCATGCCCTTTCCTCCTAAACCATCCAAGACAAAGGATGATGAGGACTTTGAGCATTTTGCTGAAATGATTAGACCTGTTTTCTTATGCATGCGCTTAACTGATATGCTTAAATTAAACCCTTATGTTAAATATATGAAAGATATCATCACTAATAAGAGGAAAATACCTGAAGCTGAGATTTCCACCATGCTTGCCAACTATACCTTTAAGGGTGGAATACCTAAGAAACTTGGTGATCCCGGAGTACCCACCATACCTTGCTCTATTAAAAGAAATTATGTTAAAACTGCTTTATGTGATTTAGGAGCCGGTGTTAGTGTTATGCCTCTTTCCTTGTACCGTAGACTTGAATTGAGTAAGTTGACACCCACTGAGATATCCTTGTAAATGGCTGATAAATCAACTGCTATACCTGTCGGCATTTGTGAGGACGTGCCTGTTGTTGTTACGAATGTTACTATCTTAACAGACTTCGTTATTCTTGATATTCCCGAGGACGATAGTATGTCTATTATTCTTGGTAGACTCTTTTTAAATACTGCAGGAGCTGTTATTGATTGCAACAAAGGCAATGTCACCTTTCATGTTAATGGAAATGAGCATACGGTACATTTTCCGAGGAAGCAAATCCAAGTTCATAGCATAAATACTATTGAGAAAATTCCATCAATTATTATTGGAGGTTTTGAATTTCGTCTCCCTACTGTCAAGAAAAAGTATGATATTCTTATTGTTGGGGATTTTCATATCCCCGTTGAGGTAACTTAGTGTCACTTTGAAATTTCTCCGGTTTCGTGTTATTCGGAATGAGTTCGTTAACAAGACTTGATCAACCTTGTTACTAGATTCATTTTGATGATCATGAGATGGATGAAACTAGAAGGCACAACCTTCTGTACTTTCTTTTTACTTTCTGCCAATTACAATTTACAATAAATAAAGCAAAAAATAGTATTATCCGTCTGTTTTCTGAATTATCCGTGCAATAAAAAAATATATCCCAAAAATAAAAGTGCTCCAAATGCCCTGCAAATTTAGTATGATTTTTTATGGAATATTTGAGGATTTTAGGCACTGAAATCACTGCAGGAGGGGCAAGCACCAGGCCACGAGAGTGGAGGGCGCGCCCACCCCACCTTGGCGCGCCCCCTGTCTCGTGGGCCCCTGGTAGCCCCCCTCCACTTATGCCAGCACCCACACACTCCATCTTCTACCCAAAAATCCCCATCCAGCTCAAGCACGAGTTCTAGCTCATTTTGCTGTGATTTTCGATCTCCTTGCTCAAAGCTCCATTCACAAAACTGCTTTGGGAGATTGTTGCTTGGTATGTGACTCCTCCATTGGTCCAATTAGTTTTTGTTCTATTGCTTTATTCATTGCAAATCCTTGCTGTCTTGGTGACCCTGTTCTTGAGCGTGCATGTTAAATTAATGAGGTTCCAAGTAATTCTAATGCATGATATAGGCTCTAGGCACTTGTAGGAGTAGTTGCTACCATTTTTGTTAAGTTTTATTCACTTTTATTTTGAAGTTACTAAAATTTCAGAAATTTTCAGAAAATGTTAAGGAGAAGGGGCTCTTCTGGCCAAGGCTCTCAGGACAAACAAGCTAAAGAGAAGGAAAAAGCCAAGTATAATCTTCCTCGCTTAGCGGAAGTACGGTCGTGTGAGTGGCCATGTGATAATTTCTTGAAAGAAGCTGGAATTCATGAAGATTTTATTCTTTGATCGAGAGTGCGGGCCTCATGATTTCCTCCACGACTGGATAGATCAGTATCTCTTACTTACCAATACTTTTGTGCAAAAAATTTATTACTATCCTAAGAAGTCACCGCCTTCAGTATCATTTCATTTATATGATGAATTCAGAGAAATGGCTTTACAAGATTTTTGTGCGGTACGTAGGATACCTTTTGAGGGAGAGTTAGAGGAACCCCATCGTGAAGATGTGGATGGCTTTGTTAACACTATAGCTGTAGAGGAGCCAAAGAAAGGTTCCGAGGCAAAATCCCTAGCATACACTTTCCTGTTTTACATTACTTTGCTATATTTGCTAGTAGATGCTTGATTGGTCGTGGAAATAGTGTAAAATTTAATGTTCCTGATATTATCATTCTTCAGCATGCCTTGTATGGAGACAATAGTTTTAATGTGGGTGGCGTCATTGCTAAACGGCTAAGCCTGAATCGTACAAAAGACCCCATATTTGGAGGTATCTATGCTTCACGTCTTGCTAGACATTTTAGGATACCTATTAGGCACTATGAGAAAGTGGAGACAATCTTGCCCTCTTACATTTTAGATTACAGGAGCATAGTAGCACACAACTTTATTGTTCAGAATGATGATAAGACGCTCATGTATAACTTGAGATTTAATAAGAAACACAGTGAGACTATTATTCTGCCTACACCTTTGTTGTTTGATTTGACTACAGATAATTTTCTTGTTACACCGGAGGCGGTGTACGCTCATCGAGGCCAAGCATCCACTCCAGAACCTGAACCTGAGCCGAAACCTGCACTGGGCCCTTATCGTGCATCATCTTTCCAGTGGGATCCAGAGATGGCCAGCCAGTGGTACCCTGATTACACTTCCCAGTACACCGGGGAGAGTAGCAACGGTCCTTGGCATTAGACCAACTTAGGCCAAAAGCCTAAGCTTGGGGGAGTACGTATTTCTCACCGACTTTACATTCATGTTCACACACTACACTAGTTGTCGGTGCTCATACTCTTTCATTGTATTATCCATGCTAGTTTGAATTTCTTTTTCTAGTTTTCTTCTTGTGTGTTTGATAAACCTTAAGAAAAAACCAAAAAATTAGTTAGTTTAATTTCCATGTTTGTAGTAGAATTAAAATGAAAACCCAAAAAAATTTCTCGTTCTTCTTTTTACTTGTTGGGAGCTTTCCCGTGTAAATAGTTTTATTTTCTTCTCTTTTCTTTGGGGGTCGAGAAGACCATATTGAAAATGTTTAGTGGCTCTCTTATGCATGATTGTCTATTTAATATAGAGCCCATACTATTTGTCTTCTCTCTTTTGAGTTGAATGCTTGCAGATTCCAGCTTAGTCCAATGCACGTACACTCTTATTATTACACACATCATTCGGTCGTGCGGGTGAAAGGCAATAATGATGATATATGATGGACTGATTGAGATGAGAAAAGTTGGTATGAACTCGACCTCTCTTGTTTTTGTAAATATGATGAGTTCATTGTTCCTGATTCAGCTTATTATGAAGTAAACATATTTGCAATAACATTTAGAGATTATAGTTGCTTGTGCCATGCTTGATTAGCTATGAGTTATAATGGTTTACCTAGCGTGCCAACATGCTATTAGAATGATTATGATGTGGTATAATGGGATGGTATCCTCCTTTGAATGAATTGAGTGACTCGACTTGGCACATGTTTACGCATGTAGTTGAAACAAAATCAACATAGCCTTCACGATATTTATGTTCATGCTGGATTATATCCTACTCATGTTTGTACTCAGTATGAATTAGTTTTAATGCATGTTTATGACTGTTGTCGCTCTCTCAGTTGGTCGCTTCCCAGTCTTTTGCTAGCCTTCACCTGTACTAAGCGAGAATACTGCTTGTGCGTCCAAACTCTTTAAACCCCAAAGTTGTTCCATATGAGTCCACCATACCTTCCTATATGTGGTATTTACCTGCCGTTCCAAGTAAATTTGTATGTGCCAAACTCTAAACCTTCAAATGAAATTCTGTTTTGTATGCTCGAGCTGCTCATGTTTCCACTAGGGCTGCCTATATCTTCCATGCTAGGTGGGTTATTCTCAAGAGGAGTGGACTCCGCTCCTCATTCACGAGAAAGGGCCGGTAACCAGGATGCCCAGTCCCATGATCATGAAAAGATCAAATCAAATCAAATTAATTAAACAAAACTCCCCCGGGATTGTTATTAGTTGGAGGCACTCGTTGTTTCGAGCAAGCCATGGATTGATGCTTGTTGGTGGTTGGGGGAGTATAAACTTTTACCATTCTGCGTGGGAACTGCCTATAATGCATGTAGTATGGAAGATACAACCATTTAGTAGTTGTTGTGTTGACAGCAAAAGTATTCCGCTCAAAATGTTATTCAATCTCTATTTTAAAATCGAGCTCTGGCACCTCTACAAATCCCAGCTTCCCTCTGCGAAGGGCCTATCTATTTACTTTTATGTTGAGTCATCACCTTCTTATTAAAAAGCACCCGCTGGAGAGCACACTGTCATTTGCATTCATTATTATTGGTTTATATTGGGTATGACTTGACTGGATCTCTTTTACAATGGATTACAATGTTTAGTCAGTCCTTGATCTTTAAAGGTTCTATGCATTTATGTTTTGCGGTCTCAGAAAGGGCTAGCGAGATACCATTGTGTTAAATCATGTTATGATTGTTTTGAGAAGGTGTTGTCATCCGAGTTTTATTATTATCGCTCGCTAGCTGATTATGCCATTGATATGAGTAATTGTGAGACCTAAGTGTTATTGTGAGTATGGTTAGTTTATAATATTGTTGAAACCTGAATGATGGCTTTGCATGTTTACAACAACAAGAGCAAATAGAGTTTGTAAAAATTTTCTTTATCACTTTCAGTTTATCAACTGAATTGCTTGAGGACAAGCAACGGTTTAAGCTTGGGGGAGTTGATACGTCTCTATAGGACCTTGAAGTATGTCTAGAGGGGGGGGTGATTAGACTACTTGACCAATTAAAAACTTAACCTTCTCCCAATTTTAGAGTTTGGTAGATTTTAGCAATCTTTGGACAAGTCAAGCAATCAACACACAAATCAAGCAAGCATGCAAAGAGTATATAGGCAGCGGAAATTAAAGCATGCAACTTGCAAGAAAGTAAAGGGAAGGGTTCGGAGGATTCAAACGTAGTTGGAGACACGGATGTTTTTGGCGTGGTTCCGATAGGTGGTGCTATCGTACATCCACGTTGATGGAGACTTCAACCCACGAAGGGTAACAGTTGCGCGAGTCCATGGAGGGCTCCACCCACGAAGGGTCCACGAAGAAGCAACCTTGTCTATCCCACCATGGCCGTCGCCCACGAAGGACTTGCCTCACTAGCGGTAGATCTTCACGAAGTAGGTGATCTCCTTGCCCTTACAAACTCCTTGGTTCAACTCCACAATCTTTGTCGGAGGCTCCCAAGTGACACCTAGCCAATCTAGGAGACACCACTCTCCAAGAAGTAACAAATGGTGTGTTGATGATGAACTCCTTGCTCTTGTGCTTCAAATGATAGTCTCCCCAACACTCAACTCTCTCTCATAGGATTTGGATCTGGTGGAAGAAGATTTGAGTGGAAAGCAACTTGGGGAGGCTAGAGATCAAGATCCATATGGTAGGAATGGAATATCTTGGCCTCAACACATGAGTAGGTAGTTCTCTCTCAGAACTGGTAAGTTGGAAGTGTAGGTTTGTTCTGATGGCTCTCTCCACGAATGAAGAGGAGGTGGAGGGGTATATATAGCCTCCACACAAAATCTAACCGTTACACACAATTTACCAATCTCGGTGGGACCGGATCAACAAACTCGGTCGGACCGATTCAGTAAACAATGTGACCGTTAGGATTTTCGGTGGGACCGAAATGCAACTCGGTAGGACCGATATGGTTGGGTTAGGGCATAACATAATCTCGGTGAGACTGATTACACAAACTCGGTGGGACCAATTTTGGTAATTAGCAAACCAGAGAGTTGGTCAGGTAAACTCGGTGAGACCGATTTTCTCTTTTCGGTGAGACCAAAATGTTACAAAAGGGAAACAGAGAGTTTACATTGCAATCTCGGTGGGACCGATCGCTCACTTCGGTTAGACCAAAACGTTACAAAGGGAAACAGAGAGATTACAATCCCATCTCGGTGAGACCGAGATCCCTATCGGTGAGACCGATTTGCCTAGGGTTTGTGGCAGTGGCTATGACATCTGAACTCGGTGGCGCCGGATAGAAAGAATCGGTGTGACCGATTTGGGCTTTAGGTTTAGGTCATATGTGGATGTGAGAAAGTAGTTGAGGGTTTTGGAGCATATCACTAAGCACATGAAGCAAGAGGCTCATTAAGCAACACCTCATCCCTCCTTGATAGTATTGGCTTTTTCTGTAGACTCAATGTGATCTTGGATCACTTAAAATGTAAAATGAAGAGTCTTGAGCTTTTGAGCTTGAGCCAATCCTTTGTCCTTGATATTTTGAGGCATCCACTTTCATCATCCATGCCATGCCATTCATTGAGCTTTCTTGAAATATATGTCTTGGAATAGCATTAGCTCAATGAGCTATATGTTGTTATGAATTACCAAAACCACCTAGGGATAGTTGCACTTTCAATGTCCCCCTTTTTGGTAATTGATGACAACATATAGATCAAAGCTTCAACAATAAATTTTAAGATTGAAAAACATCGTCGCTTTGAGAAGTATGTGATAAGCAAGAGCTCCCCCTAAATTTGTGCATAGTTTAAGATTTGCTTTGGACTGCAAATGCACAAGGAATTAGGCTCATGGGTTACTCTTCCATGTCACATACATCTTGGTGGAGCGCTCAAAATAATAAAGATTGAATACATGCACTCATCACCAAGCAAAGTGAATGATCATATAAGGATAGGTAAGATAATAACATATAGCAAGCATAAGTGTAGCTTATGATCAAACACATGATCATCAATGTCTCACAGGTAATGCATTGTATCTCAAGCAATCAAAATCAAACAAAGTTCAACCAAGAAGACAAGAGAGAACAAAAAAAACAGCAAATCTCTCTCTCGAAGCCTATGATCTATACAATTTTCTCCCCCTTTGGCAACAAGTTACCAAAAAGTTCATAGAAAATGCATAGGACTATATCGTCTCTCAGGTTTGGTCTTCCGTTGGTGGCGTAGAGATGGCTCCTTGGACGAAGACTTCGGTAGATGTAGAGGGAGCTGGAGGAGTTGGTGCTAGAGCTGGTTGCCCTGGAGCTGTAGGAGCTGTAGCTGATGTAGATGATGTGGCTCTAGTGTCTGTCACAGGCACTTCAGCTGACCTCTGAGCTGTAGGCACTCTGGCAAATGCGTTTGTAGTTGTCCTGCCCTTCCTCTCCTGCATGTCATCCTGCAGCTGCTCCACAACTGACTGAATCTCAGTTACTTTGACATCAAGATCATAGAATTTTTGTTCCATGATTCTTTCCAGGCTCTCCTGGTTTTGAGTTAGGGTGGCCAACCCCTTCTCAATCCTCAGAGTTGATGCTACCAAGTAACAAAGCTGCTCCTGTTTGTTCTTCAAGAAATACTCAGATGCCTCTGCTTGAGTTGGCATCTTGGCAGCCTTCTCTTTCCTTGCCTTCTCCCTCTTCTCTTGAGCTTGCACTGATGATGGTTCATTCTCATTCATGACAACTTGATTGTCCTCAAAGTCTGGATAGAGAGCAAAATGTTCCTTATCCAACTGATACTGTCCTGTGCCCATCTTTGAGTTAATCAACTCCTGAATCTGTGGGGCATATCCACAACTGCTCTTCTGATCTGCTGCAGTCCTCTTAATGGTTTCAACCATAAGGCTCATGACCTTGAATTTCTGGGGCAAATCAAAAATGTGAAGCAAGTTAATTGCATGCCCTCTTATCATGTTGTGGTCACCTGATTTGGGCAAAAGAGTGTCTCTTAAGATCCAGTTGATCGTAGGCAGCCCTGACAGAAGAAAATGGACTGACCCAAACGAGATAGTCTCAAGGGCTTTGTCTGGGATCTCTTTGTACATATGTGGCATAGTATTGTGTCCCATCTTCTTCTTGGCATATACATCCAAGTCATCTTCACTCTCCTCTGGGGCATTGATCAGACTTTCCCATTCCTCTATGGTTGACTGGTATCTTGTTCCGTCAGACATCCAAACTATCCTGCCATCTGGATAGAAATGTGTTGTGGAGTAGAATTGCATAATGAGTTCATCATTCCAATTTGTGAACTTCTGCCCAACAAAATCTGCAACTCCACAAGCAATGAAACTGTCTTGCACTCCAGGATAGTGTTCTTCATTTCCCTTCATGTAGGTCCAGTCGACCCACCTCATATCACTCACTATAGGCTTCTTATCCAACAAGATGGTCTCATAGAAGTCCTGCTGTTCCTTGGTGTGGAACCTCTAATCTACAGCAGTTCTTCTCCTGGTGGCATATGGATCAGACAATCTCCATAGCCTCAACCCTGCATCCTTCCTAAGCTTCATATTTTCAGCCACTTGATGAGCATCGTTGTGGTCTGCAATCTTGGGTTTGACCTTTCTTAGGATCTGCCCTTCTTCATCTTCCTCAGCAGCAATATCAGGCATTGGAGCCTTGTTCTTCTCAGCTGCTGGTATACTCCTGGTATTCCTCTTTGGTGCAATCTTGGGCTTGGGGGCAGCTTTGGGTGCTTCTTTGGGCTTTGATGTTGCAGCCCCTGACTTTATAGCATCACCCATAAGCTTCTGTGCCTTTGGTGCTGGTGCAGCAACCTCTTCTTCCTCTTCCATCATGGAAGGTTGACCAACAACTCTGGCCATGGTCTTCTTGACCCTTTCCTTCCTTTTCTTTCCTTCTGCAGCTGGCTCTTCAGGCATTTCAGGTACTTGAGTTGATGCTCTGGCTTTAGACATTGGCTGTCTTCCTGCTGGCCTTTTGATCTTCATGCCTGGCTTTATGTTCTTTGCTGAGCCATACTCCTTCTTGAGCACTACCTTCTTGGAAGTAGCCTCATCTTCTGCTGCCACATAGTCCTCATCCTCTGAGTCTGAGGTTCTCTTCCTTCTTGCTCTTGTGGCTGCTTTGGGCAAGTTGCTAGGAGTACTTCTACTGCCTTCATCTGAAGTACTTGAGGGACTAGTGCCCTCACTCATGTGAATCTGCTCTTCTTCCCTGTTCTGACTGTCACTTTGGTCAGACATGATGCAAAACACTGACTGCTGACCCTGTGAATAGTTATAGATGAGATAGAGTGGATGACCATCACAAAATGCAGAGATTTTTGCAAAAGAATGATTCAAAAACTTAGTTTTAGTTTCCACAAAAAGCATTCCAGATCTACCGATTTTCAAACTCGGTGATACCGAAGTAGTTTTGGACCCTAAACTAGTGAACTCGGTCAGACCGAGTCACAGTTCGGTGGCACCGAGTCTTCTAGGGTTTCACAAAGTTCTAAAATTGGTCACACCAATTTGTAATTCTCGGTCAGACCGAGCCTTACAAGTGCAATGGCGTTAGCCAAATCAGTGAGACCGAGTTTTTCAACTCGGTGGGTCCGAGATGGTTTCGGCGGAAACCTAACCCTAAATTTTCGAATCGCATCTATTCTAAGGATCGCATTGACTGGATAGGAGTATTTCAATCGTGGCAAGATGCATTACGAACACAATGTGCTGAGAATCAGACGAGGAAAGCACTGTGATCGAGTTCATACCCTAGTTCGGCAGTGAACTCGCTACGATGGCAACGGCGGGGGTGAAATCCGTTGACGGCGGCGGAGACCAGCAACAGAAGGCGGCTGGCGACGAGGAGACGATTCGGAGACCCTGGAGGCAGAGTGAGCAATGCGCGGGCGAAGGGGTTTGGAGGAATTTCCAAATTTTTGCCCGTGACTATATATAGCCCGACCCTGTTGGTGTGACCAAGTGGAACAACTCGGTGACACCGAGATGCATAACTGTATACAGTTACTGGAACTCGGTGGGACCGAAAAGTTCAAATCGGTTGCACCGAGATTGAAAACCTAGATCGACTTAGTGATCTCGGCGGGACCGAAATGGAGGAATCGGTCAGACCGAGAATCACAAAGAAGTTTTGGAAGTTTAAGTCTCTGACGAATCGGGGACTCCAAGTGCTCCTCACACAGAGTGGTTCGAATCTGACTTGATCAAATTTTGTGATGTAGCATGAATAGAGTTTGAGATGAGAAAAGCATAGATAGCTAGAGAAGGTTCTTAGGCATTCTTGTCCATCCACTTGGCCAAAGAAAAGGAAACCAATCAATCAAAACAACAAGTGGATGTCCTCGAATGAGTAAAATATGCAACCAGCATGCTCACACAATAAAGTGACAAATGAAATATGTGGCAAAGCATGCACAACCAAATCTAGCATCTATCAAACAATTGGCGATGACTAGGTCATCTATATATGAGTATATTGACTTAGGAGTCAAATGAGAACATTTGATCATAGGTCATACTCATCGTTTAAGCTCAAGTGGGTTACCACTTTTACATAATGCATTGATGTGTTCACACCATTAGAGTTGCTTTGACTCAATTCTTAGAGTTAAGCTCCCCCTAGATGTGAGATCCCCTTTTAGAGGAATGAACTAACCTTGGGTTTTGTCAATGATGACTTCATGTAGGTGTTGAAGATGTGAATGCTCAAAGTTGATGTAGATCATTTGGAGCAGTCTTTTGGAGTGAGTTGCACTTTCAACATACCTACATGGGTTAGTCCCACAAGGAACAAACAAGAATATCCATGGACATAGAGTGATGCACACACAAGATGATGTCCATGAAATCATTTGGTTACCTTGTCCCTTGCCTTACCAACATGAGGTTTTGTGACTCCTTGAACTAGTGCAAGATGTGGAAGTTGATTGCACTTGCTCTTGACGTAATGATATGAGTGAAGAATGTTGGCAGAGTCACCCTCAAGAACTCTCTAGTTCTTCTTCTTCGGGATCCACATCATCTTGATGGGAATCCTTGGAGTTGTGGTTGTACTTGATGAAGTAGAACCTGACGTAGTCTTGGGAACCGATTTGGTTCTCCTCTTGAAGCTTGTCCTTGCCTTTATGGTCTTGTGGTGGAAGATCATCGTGAGCTTGTGTTCCCTTGAAAGAAGTAGGATCATACTTATCTTGTTGAGGAACAAACTTCGTCTTGGGGTATTGATCTTCTTCCCACTCAACTCCATTGGCATTGAACTTTCGCTCAAAACCAACACCTTGATTCTTCCGGTGCCTTCCTTGCTTGCGTACAATTTCCTCGAATTGCTTACTCCCGGCAAGACTCTTGTATACACCTTTCTCTACAATTCCCTTCAATAAGCTATTTTCTTGCTCAAGTGTAACTTGGCTAAGAGAATCATTAGTGGAATCAAGAGAACTACTAGAAGCAACAATATTTGATTTGGCATTGTTATTGCTACTACTAGAGGAAGAATCTTTCTTGTTCTTGTTACTAGACTTGACTTGAGGCATGTAAGTGGATAAGAGTAAATGCTTGGCGATATAAGAAGAACTTTTCTTGCGAAGATCATCATTGATTGCCTTTAAGAACTCATGCTCTTGCTCAAGATTGATCTTTTCAAAGCGTAACTTCTCATGAGATCTTAAAAGTTCTCGATGATTCTCGAAGATAGTTTCATGAGCTAACTTAAGAGTGTTTAGTTCTTTAGTTAGAAGATCAATCTTCTCCTTATCATTGTCATTCGTTTTATCTTGTTTAGCATGATTAATTGATGTTCCATCATAGTATTCATCACTAGAGTTGTCAACAAGTAAATTATCATCACCTAGCAAGTCATCTTCATCACTATTGAATCAACATACTCGGGATGTGTTACCTTTGGACCTTTGGCCATGAAGAATCTTCCAATTCCTTCATTTGGTGAGTCAAATATGTCGTAGGAGTTGGTTGTCACGAGTGCTAGACCGGCAACACCTTCATCTTGAGTATGTTCGGAGTCGGAGTGATAGCTTCTCTGGGAGTGATGTTCAGAGTCGGAACCGGATACCCATTCACCAACATGAGCTTGATGTCTTCGTTTTGTGTAGCTCCTTGATGACTTGTCCTTCCTGTCTGAATCCTTGTTTCTCCGTGAGGGTCTTCGTTCATAACGATCATCTCTACTCCTTCTCTCTCTTGGTGGTGATTCTTCTCTTCTACTTCTTCTTTTAGGAGAATCTTCTCTTCTTTTGTAGGGTGTCGTACACTCATTGGAATAGTGTCCGGGTCTCCCACAATTGTAGCAGTTGCGCTCTCGACTGGAAGATCTCTCGTCATTGTAGGACCTTGACTTAGAGCTTCTTTCTTTGCTTCTACTCTTATAGAATTTGTTGAAATTCTTCACCATTAAGCTCAATTCTTCATTGAAGGTTTGTTTATCACTTGATGATGTAGGAGCTTCACATGAGGCTTTGTAAGCACCACTTGACTTGTTGTGAAGTTCTTCCTTATCCTTAAGTGACATCTCAACAATTCTTCCAATGACTTCCTTTGGCTTGAGATCTTTGTAGTTTGACATCATTTGAATCAATGTGCACACGGTATCATACTTTCCATCCAATGCTCTTAAGATCTTCTTGATGATGAATCTGTCGGCCATCTCTTCACTCCCTAAGCCGGCAATCTCATTTGTGATAAGAGCAAGCCTAGAGTACATTTCAGCGACACCTTCACCATCCTTCATTTTGAACTTGTCAAGCTGACTTTGGAGCACATCCAACTTTGATTCCTTGACGAAGTCGGTACCTTCATGCATATCAATCAAAGTGTCCCAAATTTCCTTTGCATTCTCAAGACGGCTGATTTGTTGACTTCTTCGGGACACAATCCATTGAAGATGATATCACAAGCTTGAGCATTGTATTGCAGCATCTTCAATTCTTCCGCATTAGCTTCACGGTTCGGCTCTCTCCCATCAAAGAATTCACCTTGCAAGCCAATACAAATAATAGCCCAAACGGCGGGGTTATGTCCGAGAATATGCATTTTCATCTTATGTTTCCAACTAGCAAAATTAGTGCCATCAAAGTAAGGACCTCTACGGTGATAATTTCCCTCGCTAGATGCCATACTCTCCTAGGTTGTGAAACCAAGGCTATGACCACCAAAAGCTATGGAAATCAAAGCAAATGGATACCAAAGCTCTGATACCACTTGTAGGACCTTGAAGTATATCTAGAGGGGTGATTAGACTACTTGACCAATTAAAAACATAACCTTTTCCCAATTTAAGAGTTTGGCAGATTTTAGCAATCTTTGGACAAGTCAAGCAATCAACACACAAATCAAGCAAGCATGCAAAGAGTATATAGGCAGCGGAAATTAAAGCATGCAACTTGCAAGAAAGTAAAGGGAAGGGTTTGGAGGATTCAAACGCAGTTGGAGACACGGATGTTTTTGGCGTGGTTCCGATAGGTGGTGCTATCGTACATCCACGTTGATGGAGACTTCAACCCACAAAGGGTAACGGTTGCGCGAGTCCACGGAGGGTTCCACCCACGAAGGGTCCACGAAGAAGCAACCTTGTCTATCCCACCATGGCCGTCGCCCACGAAGGACTTACCTCACTAGCGGTAGATCTTCACGAAGTAGGCGATCTCCTTGCCCTTACAAACTCCTTGGTTCAACTCCACAATCTTTGTCGGAGGCTCCCAAGTGACACCTAGCCAATCTAGGGGACACCACTCTCCAAGAAGTAACAAATGGTGCGTTGATGATGAAGTCCTTGCTCTTGTGCTTCAAATGATAGTCTCCCCAACACTCAACTCTCTCTCATAGGATTTCGATCTGGTGGAAAGAAGATTTGAGTGGAAAGCAACTTGGGGAGGATAGAGATCAAGATTCATATGGTAGGAATGGAATATCTTGGCCTCAACACATGAGTAGGTAGTTCTCTCTCAGAACTGGTAAGTTGGAAGTGTAGGTTTGTTCTGATGGCTCTCTCCACGAATGAAGAGGAGGTGGAGGGGTATATATAGCCTCCACACAAAATCTCCGTTACACACAATTTACCAATCTCGGTGGGACCGAATCAACAAACTCGGTCGGACCGATTCAGTAACCAATGTGACCGTTAGGATTTTCGGTGGGACCGAAATGCAACTCGGTAGGAACGATATGGTTAGGGTTAGGGCATAACGTAATCTCAGTGAGACCGATTACACAAACTCGATGGGACCGATTTTGGCAATTAGCTAACCAGAGAGTTGGTCAGGTAAAATCAGTGGGAGCGATTTGCTCTTTTCGGTGAGACCGAAATGTTACAAAAGGGAAACAGAGAGTTTACATTGCAATCTCGGTGGGACCGATCGCTCACTTCGGTTAGACCAAAACATTACGAAGGGAAACAGAGAGATTACAATCCCATCTCGGTGAGACCGAGATCCCTATTGGTGAGACCGATTTGCCTAGGGTTTGTGGCAGTGGCTATGACATCTGAACTCGGTGGCGCCGGATAGAAAGAATCGGTGTGACCGATTTGGGCTTTAGGTTTAGGTCATATGTGGATGTGAGAAAGTAGTTGAGGGTTTTGGAGCATATCACTAAGCACATGAAGCAAGAGGCTCATTAAGCAACACCTCATCCCTCCTTGATAGTATTGGCTTTTCCTATAGACTCAATGTGATCTTGGATCACTTAAAATGTAAAATGAAGAGTCTTGAGCTTTCGAGCTTGAGCCAATCCTTTGTCCTTGATATTTTGAGGGATCCACTTTCATCATCCATGCCATGCCATTCATTGAGCTTTCCTGAAATATATGTCTTGGAATAGCATTAGCTCAACGAGCTATATGTTGTTATGAATTAGCAAAACCACCTAGGGATAGTTGCACTTTCAGTCTCCAACGTATCTACTTTTCCAAACACTTTTTCCCTTGTTTTGGACTCTAACTTGCATGATTTGAATGGAACTAACCCGGACTGACGCTATTTTCAGCAGAATTACCATGATGTTGTTTCATGTGTAGAAAACAAAAGTTCTCGCAATGTCTGGAAAATCCTCGAAGGCACTTTTCGGAAAATATGAAAAATCCTGCAGAAGATGAAGAACAACGGGCCCACACCCTGTCCACGAGGGTGGGGGCGCGCCCTCTCCGCCTGGGCGCACCCCCTGTCTCGTGGGGCCCCTGAGGCTCCGCCGACCTCAACTCCAACTCCATATATTTCGTCTCACGGAGAAAAAAATCAGAGAAAGTTTCATCGCGTTTTACGATACGGAGCAGCCACCAAGCCCTAATCTCTCTCTAGAGGGCTGATCTGGAGTCCTTTCGGGGCTCCGGAGAGGGGGATTCGTCGCCGTCGTCATCATCAACCATCCTCCATCACCAATTTCATGATACTCACCGCCGTGCGTGAGTAATTCCATCGTAGGCTTGCTGGACGGTGATGGGTTGGATGAGATTTATCATGTAATCAATTTAGTTTTGTTAGGGTTTGATATCTAGTATCCACTATGTTTTGAGATTGATGTTGCTATGACTTTTCTATGCTTAATGCTTCTCACTAGGGCCCGAGTGCCATGATTTCAGATCTGAACCTATTATGTTTTCATGAATATATGTGTGTTTTTTATCCTGTCTTGCAAGTCTATAGTCACCTATTATGTGTTATGATCTAACAACCCCGAAGTGACAATAATCGGGATACTTCTCGGAGATGACCGTAGTTTGAGGAGTTCATGTATTCACTATGTGTTAATACTTTGGTCCGGTTCTCTATTAAAAGGAGGCCTTAATATCCCTTAGTTTCCACTAGGACCCCGCTGCCACGGGAGGGTAGGACAAAAGATGTCATGCAAGTTCTTTTCCATAAGCACGTATGACTATATTTGGAATACATGCCTACATTACATTGATGAATTGGAGCTAGTTCTGTGTCACCCTATGTTATAGCTATTACATGAGGAATCGCATCCGACATAATTATCCATCACTGATCCATTTCCTACGAGATTTTCACATCTTGTTCTTCGCTTATTTACTTTTCTGTTGCTATTGTTACAATCACTACAAAACCCAAAAATATTGCTATTACTATCTTCACCTTTTACCATCGTTACCATTACTATCATACTACTTTGCTACTAAATACCTTGCTGCAGATACTAAGTTATCCAGGTGTGGTTGAATTGACAACTCAACTGCTAATACTCAAGAATATTCTTTGGCTCCCCTTGTGTCGAATCAATAAATTTGGGTTGAGTACTTTACCCTCGATAGCTGTTTCGATCCCCTACACTTGTGGGTCATCAAGGGCCTAGCCAGCTTGGGGCTGTCAAGAAGCGCGGCGCGGCCATCGCCAGCATGATGGGGGCCGACCGCCCAGTCTACGCCATGTTGCTCGAGAACCTGCATGCCGCCTAGGCGGCGGCAGACGAGCTGGAAGGTTTAGATGGAGACGAGTTGCACTACATGACGAGAAGCGTTCAGCAACTCATCGACGCGGCCGCAGAACGGCAAGAAGCCGGTGCCCGCGACGAGAATTCTCCCCCTCACCGAGAGCATGGCGTGACCCCCCGGACGCCGACTGCTGGCGGCGCCCGCGAGCGAAAGGATAAGGAGCCGGCTGCTAGTGGCAGTCAGACACGCTTCACCATCGAGCGTGACAAAGATGGCCGCCCCCGAGCCGTGGAGCGGCGAGGCGACAACCTGCCTCCTCCCCACCCCATAGCCGGTGATATCCTTCTCCGCCGCCTGTTGGGCACCCAACACTCGGCGAACGGCTGGGCCACCGCGAAGGAGTCGGCTAGAACGACGCCCGCCACTGGATCAACCGTCTGGCGTGATCCTTGGCACTAGAAGAGGAATGTGATGTCAGCCCGCCTTGTTTTGGCCCCCACGATCGCGATGAGCCCTTTCCCAAAGGGTTCTCTCTCCCAAGAGACACGCCGAAATATAACGGCTCGGTGAAGCCAGAATACTGGCTGATAGACTACTCCACTGCAATCAGCATCACGAACGGCAACAGGCGCGTTGCCGTGAAGTACGTCCCCCTCATGCTTCAAGGCACGACACTCACCTAGCTGAACAACCTCAAGCCTTACAGCATCAACAGCTGGCTGGATTTCATGTAGGTCTTCAACCGCAACTTCACCAGCACATACAAGCGGGCGACCAAGCCCCGCCAACTTTCCTTGTGCGTCCAAGGCCCGACCGAGTCCACCTGCGAGTACCTGACGCGCTGGGCCGAGCTCCGCAACTCCTGCGAAGGGGTGCATGAGGTGCAAGCTATAGAGTAATTCACCACCGGGTGCCGAGAAGGCACCCTCCTCAAGCACCGACTTCTCTGTGACGAGCTGGTCACATTCAACGAACTGCTGATCATAGCAGACAAGTATGCCACTGCCGACTCCTCAATGAAGATGGAGCTCCAAGTGGATGCCTCTGTGAGGGTGACCCCTCGGGCTCCGAAAACACCGGCTGGCGACACCAGTCAGCGCCCGCACCAGAACGACAACAAGCACAAGGCCCCTATGCCGACTTCCACCAGTCGGCAGGTGGCAATAGTTGAAGATGAGCGGCCGGAGGGACAGCCTGCTCCTAAGCGTCAGAAAGGCGGCAGGCTAGCTTGGCAGCCTGCTTTCTCCTACGAGCAAACCCTTGATGCTCCCTGCAAATTCCACAGCGGCGCGAAGCCCTCCAACCACACAACCCGGAAGTGCCATTGGCTCACCCAAATCTCCAAGGGCGAAGGATTGCTGCCTCCTCCGGCTGCTCGCCCGCCGCCTCCGGCTACTCAACAATCGGCCGCCCACCCAATAGTCGGAGCGGTTCAAGATGAGTTCCCCGATGAGCATGCATCCTATGTCGTCTTTACAAGCCAAACTGAAGACAGGCGCAGCCGGCACCGACAGCACCAAGAAGTCAACACAATCGCTTCCAAAGACCCAAAGTTCATGCAATAGTCCAAAAAGCCCATCAACTGGAGCCGAGCTGATCACCCAGAGGTGATGCCTTCTCCGGGCTCTTATGCCTTGGTGCTGGATGCCACCTTTGCGACCGAGGGACGGGCTGCTTGTTTCTCTAGAGTTCTGATTGATGGCGGAACCAGTATCAAACATCTTGTACCGTGACACCATGGAGAAGCTGAACATCAAGACGAAGCAGCTCCTACCCAGTCGGACTGTCTTCCACGGCATTGTACCCGGATTTTCATGCTCACCAATCGGCAAGATCAAGATATACGTCCTCTTCGGAGACAAAGATCACTTCCGTCGTGAGGCAGTTTGGTTTGAGGTATTGGACCTAGAGAGCCCTTACCATGCCTTGCTTGGCCGACCTGCCCTGGCCAAGTTCATGGTTGTGCCCCACTACGCCTACCTCAAGATGAAGATGCCGAGCTCCAAGGGCGTCATCACCATAGTCGAAGACTACAAGAAATCCTCTGCATGTGCTATAGCCAGCAGCCGGCTAGTCGAGTCCCTCGTGATTGCTGCTGAGAGAAAGATCCTTGACTGGGTTGTGGCCATGACCGGCAAGCAAGAAGACCTATCGCCCGACCCCAAGGAGTCGGAAGCTTAGGGCTCCTTCCAGCCGGCCAAGGAAACAAAGAAAATACCTCTGGATCCGGAGCATCCGGGGAGGTTCGCTGTTGTAGGAGCAAACTTCGACATCAAATAGGAAAGCAAGCTCGTCGATTTCCTCTGAGAGAATCGGGATATCTTCGCATGGTCCCCCAGGACATGCCGGGTAAGCAGAAGCTACATGTATGATCAGATGCAAAACTAGTCAAACAGCCCCTCCGCCGACTATCCGAGGAGAAGAGAAGAATTGTTGGTGAGGAGATAGCCCAGCTTCTGGCAGCCGGATTCATTATGGAGGTGTTCTTTCCAGAGTGGCATGCCAACCCGGTCCTTGTACTGAAGAAGAACAAGAAATGGCGCATGTGTATAG
The DNA here is from genome assembly GCF_002162155.2 of Triticum dicoccoides. Taxonomy (NCBI): domain Eukaryota; kingdom Viridiplantae; phylum Streptophyta; class Magnoliopsida; order Poales; family Poaceae; genus Triticum; species Triticum dicoccoides. The sequence continues at coordinate 664,888,387 of NC_041389.1, read as the reverse complement.
ATTATACCAGCCTCAACAAAGCTTGCCCCAAAGATCCATTTGCTTTGCCTCGGATTGATCAAGTCATAGACTCCATAGTCCGATGCAAGCTGCTTAGCTTTTTGGATGCCTACTCGGGTTACCATTAGATCAAGTTGGATCCAGCCGACCGCCTGAAGACCGCCTTCATCACACCATTCGGAGCTTTTTGCTACCTGACTATGACATTCGGCCTAAGAAATGTCGGTGCCACTTTTCAGAGTTGCATGCAGAAATGCCTCCTCAAGCAACTCGGCTGAAATGCCCACGTCTATGTAGATGATATCGTGGTGAAGATCGAGAAGCGTGGCACCCTGCTGGAGGATCTCAAGGAAACATTTGACAACTTGCACCGATTCCAGATCAAGCTCAACCCTGAGAAATGCGTGTTCGGGGTACCAGCCGGACAGCTCCTCGGCTTCCTGGTCTCTGAATGCGGTATTGAATGCAACCCGGTTAAGATCAAGGCCATAGAGAGGATGGAGATTCCCACCCGGCTTCGAGACATCCAAAAGTTCACCGGGTGCCTGGCCTCCCTTAACCGCTTCATCAGCCGGCTGGGGGAGAAGGCTCTTCCCCTATATCAACTCATGAGGAAATCCACTCACTTCGAGTGGAACGACCAGCCGGGTGGTCAGCACAGTCATCGTGGTTCAGCGCCCAGAAGAAGGCAGAGCTTGGCTGGTCCAGAGGCCAGTGTATTACCTGAGTGAAGTACTATCAACCTCGAAGCAGGATTACCCCCACTACCAGAAGATGTGCTACGGCGTGTACTTTGCCGCCAAGAAGCTCAAGCCCTACTTTCAAGAGCACCCCATCACGGTCGTTTGCACTTCCCCGCTTGCCGAGATCATGGGAAGTCGGGATGCATCTAGCCGGGTTGCAAAGTGGGCCATTGCACTGGCTCCTTATACCATCTTCTATCAGCCTCACACCGCCATCAAGTCCCAAGTGCTGGCCGACTTCCTCGTCGACTCGGTCGAGACCTAGTACTTGCCACCAGCACCCGACTCCACCCATTGGCGGATGCACTTTGACGGATCCAAAATGCGCACTAGTTTGGGAGCCGGCATCGTCCTCACCTCTCCCAAAGGCGACAAGCTCAGATACACATTGCAAATCCACTTTGCCGCCTCCAACAACATGGCCGGGTATGAGGCGCTCATACATGGGCTCCGGCTGGCCAAAGAACTCGGCATCCGCTAGATCCTATGCTATGGCGACTCAGACTTGGTGGTCCAACAGTCGTCTGGTGATTGGAACGCCAAGGACGCAAACATGGTGAGCTATCGCTTCCTTGTTCAGCAACTCAGCGGATATTTTGAAGGGTGCGAGTTTCTCCATGTGCCACGGGCCGACAACGAGCAAGCAGATGCCCTGGCGCGAATCGGCTCCACCCGGCAAGCTATACCAACCAGCGTTTCCCTTCAGCGCCTCCTCAAGCCGTCTGTCAAGCCGTCTCTAAAATCAGATTCCATCTTCATGCCGCCTGACCCTGACGCAGTCGGATCCAACTTGGGGATGGCGGCAGGCGGCTCGGGGACTTCGGCAGGCGGCTCGGGGACTGCTATGGTCACACCCAGCCCGGGGACTTCAGAACCCGGCCCGGGGACTGCAGCAGTCGGCCCGGGGAATTCAACGACACAGCGGGCGGTGGCCGACTCCAACCCACCACCTCCCAACCCAACCGCCCTAGTCGCAGTAGCCGTGTTGGCAATAGAAGAAGTCGTAGCTCCATCATGGGCACAGCCCATCCTCAACTTCCTGGTAAACAGAGAGCTGCCGATTGATGAGATCTCAGCACGACAAGTTCAGCACCGAGCCGCAACCTACATAATAGTAAACAGAGAGCTTGTCGGGCGCATTGTGACTGGAGTCTTCCAGCACTACGTCGAGCTAGAGAAGGGCATTGCAATCCTCAAAGATATCCACCAAGGTGAGTGCAGTCACCACGCGGCCTCAAGATCACTTGTTGCCAAAGCATTCCGCCATGGTTTCTTCTGGCCGATTGCTTTGGACGATGCCAAAGAGTTGGTCAAACACTACAAGGGGTGTCAAGTTTTCAGCTCCAAGCAACACTTGGCGGCTTCTTCCCTCAAGACCATCCCCCTTACTTGGCCCTTTGCCGTCTGGGGACTGGATATGGTGGGGCCATTCAAGACAGCACGCGGCGGCATGATTCATTTGCTTGTTGCCGTCGACAAGTTCACCAAGTGGATTGAAGCAAAGCCAATCAAGAAGCTGAATGGACCGACTACTGTGACCTTCATCGTAGATATCACAACCCGGTACGGCATACCACACAACATCATCACCGACAACGACACGAATTTTGCCAAAGGAGCCTTGGCTCGTTTCTGCGCGACGCAGGGCATCCAACTAGACTTAGCATCCGTTGCCCATCCGCAGTCAAACGATGAAGTAGAGCGAGAAAATGGCCTCATCCTCTCCGGCATCAAACCCCGACTGGTTGAGCCACTGGAGCGTTCGGCCGGTTGTTGGCTTGAGGAGCTGCCAGCCGTCCTCTGGAGCCTGCAAACCACTCCGAACAAGTCAACCGGATTCACTCCCTTCTTCTTTGTGTATGGTGCCGAGGTTGTCATCCCAACTGACATCGAGTTCGACTCACCTCGAGTCACCATGTACACGGAAGCGGAGGCGAAGGAAGCACGAGAAGACGGCATCGATCTACTAGAAGAGGGCCAGCTATTAGCCCTCAGCTGGTCCGCCATCTATCAGCAGAGCCTACACTGCTACCATAGTCGGAAGGTCAAGCCAAGATCCTTCCAAGAGGGCGACCTTGTGCTCCGGCTGATCTAGCGAACAACCGGTCAGCACAAGCTCTCAGCCCCTTGGGAAGGCCCCTTCGTCATTAGCAAAGCCTTGGGCAACGACTCCTACTACCTGATCGATGCACAGAAGCTCAAGGCACACAAGAGAGATGATTTCGGCAAGGAGTTGGAACGCCCATGGAACGCCAATCTTCTTCGAAGATTTTACAGTTAATGCAGTATGTACCACGCTATCTTTTATATTAAGTACAAGACATCGGGACCCCCGAGGAGCACTCGGGGACTGCCCTCTTTTATCTATATGATAAGTTTTATTCCTATGAATGTGTTATTACATTTATTCTCTCGTCCTGCACTGGGTTCACCCAGTCGGCCCGGGGACTTGCCGCCTTGAATTATGCTAAGCACTACCTGCAGTCAGACAAGTAGTGTGCCGGCATCTCAGCCCTCTCTTGCCAAAAGTCACAGCTCGCAGAAGCGGCTGTTCGACTAGCAAGAGTCAAAGGCAGGAAAGTATGCCCACACAAAAAACGTCTAAGGACCAATGGGCTTACATAACACAAGCCGGCTCCCCACCCTGCCAACCGACTGCTAAGCAGCCGGTTGGCCTGCTTCCCACTCACCTTGCCACAATCTAGGAAAGCTAAAGTACTTGCCCTCCCAAACGGCCAAGTACTTTCCCAGCCATGGACTGTAGAGCAGCTGTCCGGCTGGGAAGGCAGCGACCAAGGAAGGGCGGCAAAGGAAACAGCCGAAAAAAGATTTAAAGCAAGCAAAGTCGGAAGCCGACACCAGCATATCACATGCAAGATAATATTTACACAAAAGGCCTTCAAAGGCCGGAGTTCAACTTAGTTTGAATACACCCCCAGTGGGTGGAACTGCGCAAATTTAATGAACATTGTTCAAAAGTCTGACGAGCAAGAAGACAAAGATAAAATTGGCCGCCCAGACCAAGGGAGCAACCGGCGAGTTTAGCAGGTCGGTGGAGATGGCGGCGCTGGCTGGAGGAGTGTTCGGGTGGCGGGTCTCAGCTTGATCATCGCCGGCAGCATGTGGCGTGTTCGCACGTGCCTCGTTGCTGGAGGCACGGTAAGGCTGAGGATGGCTGGCTGCTACGCCGTCTGGCGCGGTGTCATCACCGTCATCGTCCTCCTCCTCCTCATCACCCTCGTCACTGGAGTCGATCTCCTCTGCTGAGTCCTCGCCGTCCTCTGGGTTCAACCCGAAGAAGTCTGCCGACACCTCAGCAACATCTTCGTTCAGCTCAGGGATAAAGATGCTGGTGTCAGTGTACTCAGAGATCACTGCAGCAGGATGAATGATAGCGACCTCAATGCCACCAGGTCCTCGTTGGCCTCCTATCAGAACGTGGCTAACTGGGCTAGATCCAGCCCAGCATACCACGCCCGGACGAACTCCAATGCCCGCCTGGCGCCTGCCCGGGCCGAAGAGGCCTTCCACGCCTCAAGGCGGTCAATGGCCACTTTAAGCCAGTCAGCGGTCCAACTAGGGGTACGCAGCGCCGGTGTGTCAGGCCAGAGGGCGGATAGCACCTGGGCCCCAACACGTTGAAGGCGGTGGAGCATCCGATGGGCTGGTTGAAGATGGACCTCGATGGCCAAGAGCTGCTCCTCAAGCATCCGGTGAGAATTGGGTGCGACTTCAGCACCAGCATGCCTCCGCGCGTTGCGGTGGGCCTCGATGACCTGGCTGGCAGCAACAGAGTAGTTGAGAAGTATTCTGCGCAAAGAAGAAAAAAGAAAATACAAAGTCAGAAGTCGGACCAGGCAACAGGAGGCCAACAAAGAGAAAAGGAGCAAGGCAGCTTACCATCAATCGTATCCTCGATTTTGCCATAGCCGTTGTCGGTGTCAAAACCGGCGGATCTCGGGTAGGGGGTCTCGGTCTGTGCGTCTTAGGCTGATGGTAACAGGAAGCAAGGGACACAATGTTTACCTAGGTTCGGGCCCTCTCGATGGAGGTAAAACCCTACTTCCTGTTTGATTAATATTGAAGATATGAGTAGTACAAGAGTAGATCTACCACGAGATCGTAGAGGCTAAACCCTAAGAGCTAGCCTATGATGGTATGATTGTAATTGTGATCGGCCTTCTAAGGACCATCCTCTCCGGTTTATATAGACACCGGAGAGCTAGGGTTTACATGGATTCGGTTACAAGGAAGGAAACATAATGTCCGGATCGCCAAGCTTGTCTTCCACGCAAAGGAGAGTCCCATCCGGACACGGGACGAAGTCTTGAGTCTTGTATCTTGACGCTTCAATAGTCCGGACGATGTATATAGTCCGGTTCTCCAGATACCCCTAATCCAGGACTTCCTCAGTAGCCCCTGAACCAGGCTTCAATGACGATTAGTCCGGCGCGCAGTCTTGTCTTCGGCATTGCAAGGCGGGTTCCTCCTCCGAATACTCCAATGTACCCATCATGACAAACAGTGTCCAGCATCTCATCAATGTTGTACTCCTCAGCTTCAGTGTTTCAATAATGACCATTTCCACATGTCGAGCGAATGCGAGGAGTCGAGGCATTTTTGCATTTGCCACCCTCGGTCCTTCGGGCTAACCGTCTATAGGAAGAGACGGGGATTCCCATATCCAAACCTCACTCTCCCTCCTCGAGCAAGCATCCAACAGAGTGCCCAGAAAAAACCATTCCCACATGGCCGGTCGTCGTAGCTCTTCTGCTCGCTCCCCTTGCCCCAAGCCGGGGGACTGGGGAGAGTGTTCAGTTTCTCATAGCCGTTTGATAAAGTTACAAACCCAAGGGCTCCTCCTGCCGGCATTCATGGTCCCTGTTCGAGCCGGAGTGGCCACCTATAACGGCGGAGAACAGGCGGAGAGATCCCCCAATCCGTCTCCAGAGGAGCGAATGTGCCTAATTCCGCATCTGTTAAGGGGTGTCGGGTTTCCTATTCATCCATTCCTTCGTGGGCTTCTGGAGTTCTACGGCCTCCAGTTGCACAACTTTACCCCAGCCTCCATACTACATATAGCAGGGTATGTCGCTCTTTGTGACCTATTTCTAGGCTGCGAGGCTCATTTCGGATTGTGGAAGAAGTTGTTCTGCCTTGTCCCCCGCAACCAGGGAGAATCCCTATGTCAAGTGGGCGGGGCCGAAGTATGGCGTATCATTGAGACTGGATACCTATCCGGCACTCCCAAGAAGGCACCAGATAACTGGGCTTCAGAATGGTTTTATATTGACGACGCTCCCCTTCCGGATCCAGTCCGGACATGACTCCCCAAGTTCAGTAACACCCCACTGAGGGCACGTCTAAGCTGGCTCCCCCGAGGCCCCCAAGAAGAGGATTCCAAGGAAGTACATTTCCTGATGAGCATGATAAAGTTGCTGGCCAAATCCGGACTGACGATAGTCGAGGTTATGGCAATATGCATAATGCGGGGAGTGCAGCCGCTTCAATATCGGGGCAATCCCATGTGGAATTACAACGGGACAGACGATGCCACCCGCTGTGGCCGCAAGGGTCCGGACTCCCCCAGCGCTCTGGCAAGGATACTGTCCGACCTATACAAAGGAGAAGAGGAGGACTTCCTCCATATCAAACCGCGGGATGGATCTCCATGTATAATCCCCCAAACTGTGTAAGTCGTCATTTTTTTCTCGCTTCACTTATTGTGGCGTTCTTTGCTAAAGTTACCTGCATCGATATTTCCGAGCAGGAGCTGAGGAGGGCCGTAGAAGGAATCTCCAGCCCTTCCCCACAGCCAGAGGACCCCGAAAGGGCCCTGGATCCAGGACTCGAAGAAGACCCAGATGCGGTCGTGGAGCTTGTCGACGGGATATTTTATCGGGCGAGCCATGACGGTGCCTCAGTGGCCATTACTGCTGATTATCCCAGACTACTACCCTCGTCACACGTAAGCCAAGCCCAAGACTCGATCCTCCGAAGAGGACTCTTTCCTGATGCCACACCTTATCCCTGAAGCGTCGTGTTTTTTGCAGAAGCGAAGTTCGGAGCGCAGGTCCGAGCCCCTAGGGACCCGTCAGCCACAGGCGTCTGGATTGGGTAGGATCAAGAGGAAGGCGGTTAGATCCGACACGCCGCTACAGAGGTAATAAAACAACATGTCATGTAATTATTGCTTATTTTGAAGTATAACAACGCCCTTTACATCATGGCAGGAAGAGGAGCATCCGGTCTATATTCGGGGATCCCGCCAACCACGCCTCCACCACTCGTGCTCCAGGACCAACTTCGAGAGAGGAGGTGGACGTGGGGCCGATGCTGCATAGTCCTCTGAGAAAGGACACAGATATGCTCTCTGCGACAAATTCAGAAGTAGAGAGTGCCATGCATCACCGGCATTAACGGGCCGTGCTTCGCAACAACATCTTTTCCGAAGAGGCATTTAATGCTTTCAATTCGGGAGACGCATACATCTGAGCTGCTCAAAGCGGACTCGCCCGTTCGACAGTCCAGTATACCAAAGATATACGGGTAAGAAAGTTTGATGAGCATGTATATTAGTAGCCCCTGAGACTTGAGACGGTTGAAACAACAGTTTTAAGTATCAATTTATACGCAGGTTCTTGTAGATAAGAATGAGCAATTGTCTCGGGAGCTAGGGGAGTGCAAGACCCAACTGAGGGCCACAGTTGCCAAGCTAGAGGAATCCCATAAGGCCTCATATGGTAACATTTATCTTAATTATATGAAAATGCACTAGTTAGCAACTGGCTAGTATGACAAATTTAACAGAAAGTTCTATAGACAACCCCGGAGTAAATCCGTAGGGCGGGAGGGATGACGAGTCGCATCTCCAGAGGCAACTAAAGGCCGGCGAGTGCATTCTTACGCAAGTTAAGCAGGAGAAGAATGCTCTCCAAGATGCCAATGTTCGGCTGGACGTGGAATTGAAAGACATCCGTGCGAAGCTGGCGGACTCCGTAAATGAGAACAAAAGGCTTTGCCGCGGCATTTATGGTAAGTGCCTAGACGAACTGTAGCATAGTTCGACGAGGAAGTATATTGAAAAAGTTGTGTTTGTAGGAATGCTAACGGGTCGCCCTGAGGAGGAGATGCCCGCATCTGCAGGTGGCTTACTACAGGACCTCTCACAACTGCACGAGCGAGCTCGGCAGGTGATGCAGGGCATTGCGCAGTCTCTGTGGCCATCAAGCTCCCCGCCAAATGGTGTGGGGGGGGCTATTGGACATGCTTCAAAGAGCACGGTGGCGCTTCCGTTTGTGGAAGATATCAGCCTGCCGGCAAGGTGCAAGAGAAGCATGGGCTATGGTGAAGACGCGCTATACCAAGCTGGACCCGAACCATATGGCCGAAGTTGGACCGGCCGGGCCACATGGGCAAGAAATTCCCGTGAGTCGGGTATATGACCAAGTGGCATTAGCCACAAAATATTCTCAATGGGATTGTAAGCTAGATAGCCTATTGGATGGTATAGAGGATGAATATAATCAGTCCAAATGACTGTGTAATTCGATGGACATAAGTATCCCCTAGCCGGATTAAAATCATTTGTCATGGCGGACCTTTTCGCTTCAGCCCTAGGATCCTAAAGTCTCGGGTGTGTCCGAGTACCCGCTCGGTTATACAAAACCGGAGTATGCGTGGAGACTAGGCGTAGGGGTCATAACTGCTTGAACAGACAAGTACCCAACTAGTTATGTTATATTACATGGATAGTAAGAAACATCTTCCTGGGAGAATAGTTCCGTTAAGGGTTCCTTTCCCTGGGTAAGCATGTGTCAAGGCACATGTCCGGACTACGAACCAAAGCGCAGGAGATAAAACTTCTGGGGATTAATGTTATAATAAACGAAGACATCTTTTGTTCACCGACCGAATATTCTCTTAAGGAAACTAGCTTTCGGCTTCACCCAGTTTGAGGTACACATCCGGCTCAACCGGCAGTAACAATCGCAGAGGTGCTCCCCTTATGCCCTAGACGAATTAACGGGAACGTAGGGCATAAACACAGGAGCCAGGCAACCCAGCTTGGCCACGTCTTAAGTCATATCGATGCATATAATGGTGAATAAAAGGCACACATGGAAAATTCATGTATGATGGGTAAAAAGCCCTTTACAGTAAGTTATGTTTAGCTTCCGTATAGGAAGCCCCCAGGTATTGCTTGCACACAAAGTGCGGCCGGAATAATCCGGGAATCTGCATTGTATTAAATACTTCGTGTGAAAAGAAAAAAGATCGACAAAGGAAAAAAGGGGGAGCATAATTAAAAAAGGAGGGTTAAGGAGACGAACACTGAGTTCGGCGCTAGGCGTAGAATCTCTGGAGTCTGGCCGCGTTCCATGGGTTTGGCTCGAGTCGGTTATCAAACGCATTACGTAAGCGGTACGCTCCTCCGGTGAGAACTTTGTCGATGATGAAGGGGCTTTCCCACTTGGGTTTGAGCTTGTCCTTCTTCTTCTCCGGTAAGCGTAGAACGAGTTCGCCAATATTATAAGTTTTGGCCCGCACTTCTCTTCTTTGGTATCGTCGAGCCTGTTGCTGATAGAATGCGGAACGGGCCTTAGGGACATCGCGCTCCTCCTCCAGGGCATCCAAATTATCCTGCCGATCTAACTCGGCCTCCTTCTCTTTGTACATGTGTACGCGTGGCAAATCATGTATTATGTCGCAAGGTAATACTGCTTCCGCACAGTACACCATGAAAAATGGTGTATATCCGGTGGTGCGATTCGACGTGGTCCGTAGCACCCAGAGTACCGAGTCGAGCTCCTCGACTCAATGAGTATCCGACTCTGTTAAGGATCACACTAGTGTGGGTTTGATGCCACTCATGGTGAGACCGTTTGCCCGTTCAACCTGGCCATTCGTTTGACGATGGTAGACGAAAGCATAGTCGAGCCTAATGCCCATTTTTCCGCACCAAGACTTCACCTCATCGGCCATGAAATTTGAGCCATTATCGGTGATGATGCTATGGGGGACACCATATCGGTGTACGACCCCGGATACAAAGTCTATCACTAGTCCGGATTCGGCCGTTTTCACTGGTTTGGCTTCTATCCATTTGGTGAACTTCTCTACCATGACCAATAAGTATTTTTTCTTGTAGCTCCCCCCTTTAAGGGGTCCAACCATATCCAACCCCCAGACCGCGAAGGGCCAAGTTATGGGGATTGTTTGGAGAGCGGTAAGGGGCCTATGACTCTGATTGGCAAAGAGCTGGCAACCGACGCAGTGTTGGACAAGGTCCTGTGCGTCTGCTCGGGCCGTCGGCCAATAGAAACCTGTACGAAAGGCCTTGCTGACTAGTGCTTGAGCCGCGGCGTGGTGCCCGCCCAGTCCGGCATGGATTTCAGCCAAGAGCTGCCCCCCTTCCTCTTCGGAGATGCACCTTTGGAGCACTCCGGTGGTACTTTTCTTATAGAGTTCCCCTTCATGGACCTTGTAAGCTTTAGAACGCCGAACGATGCAGCATGCTTCATTTTGGTCTTCGGGGAGCTCCTGCCTATTTAGGTAGGCCAAGAAAGGCTCGGTCCACGGGGCGATAACAGCCATTATTTTGTGGGATGACGATGTTATTTCGGTAGTGGAGCCTCCGATGATGTCTGATAGTTCGGAATCTGGGGATGTATTTGGATCCGTGATGGTATTGCCGGAATCCCCTTCCCATACCACGGATGGCTTGAACAGCCTTTCCAGGAATATGTTAGGTGGGACAGGGACGCGTTTAGCACCGATGCGGGCAAGGATATCTGCCGCTTGATTGTTTTCTCGAGCCACATGGTGGAATTCGAGCCCCTCGAACCGAGCTGACATTTTAAGGACGGCATTATGGTAGGCCGCCATTTTCGGATCCTTGGCATCAAAGTCTTCGTTTATTTGTGATATTGCGAGGTTTGAATCCCCGCGCACTTCTAGGCATTGAATGCCCATAGAGACTGCCGTCTGAAGACCGTGCAACAGAGCCTCATATTCGGCTACATTGTTGGAGTCTGTGTATAATATTTGGAGGAAGTATTGGACCGTGTCTCTGGTGGGAGATGTCAGGACTACGCCCGCTCCCAGTCCGGCCAGCATTTTAGAGCTGTCGAAGTGCATGATCCAGTTGGAGTATGCGCCGTACTCTTTAGGGAGTTCGGCCTCCGTCCATTCAGCGACAAAGTCAGCTAATACTTGCGACTTGATAGCCCGCCGAGGCTTGTATATTATGTCGAACGGAAGGAGCTCAATAGCCCATTTGGTGATCCGGTCCGTGGCATCGCGATTATTTATTATATCGTTTAGTGGTACTTCGGAGGCCACCGTAATCGAACACTCCTGAAACTAGTGTCGTAGCTTTCGGGATGCCATGAAGACCGCGTATTCTATTTTTTGATAGTGTGGGTATTGGGATTTGCATGGGGTGAGGACCATGGATACGTAATAAACCGGCTTCTGTAGCGGGAATTTGTATCCGTCAACCTCTCGTTCGACGACGAGTACTGCGCTTACAACTTGATGTGTTGCAACTATGTACATCAGCATAGGTTCGCCGATATTTGGCGCTGTTAGGACTGGATTATTGGCCAATAAGGTCTTTATTTCATCGAGTCTGGCCGCGGCTGCATCCGTCCACACAAAGTGTTCGATGCGCCGAAGAAGACGATAAAGAGGCAATGCCTTTTCTCCTAACCTAGAGATAAAGCGGCACACAGCAGCCACACATCCAGCTAGTTTCTAGATGTGTTTGAGGGCTGTTGGTATAGCCAACTGCGACAGAGCTCGGATTTTTGCCGGATTAGCTTCAATTCCTCTATTGGAAACGATGAAGCCCAGCAGTGTTCCGGAGGGGACGCCGAAAACGCATTTCTCCGGATTCATCTTGATGTCGTATGTTCATAGGTTGTCGAACGTAAGCCTCAAGTCATCTATTAGAGTTTCGACGTGTCTTGTTTTTATGACTACGTCGTCCACGTATGCCTCCAATGTTTTGCCGATTTGCTTTTCCAGGCATGTTTGAATCATGCGTTGATAGGTTGCTCCAGCATTCTTAAGCCTGAAAGGCATAGTGTTGAAGCAGAAAGGGCCATATGGCGTTATGAAAGCTGTTGCAGCTTGGTCGGACTCTGCCATCTTTATTTGATGGTATCCAGAGTATGCGTCGAGGAAACACAGCGAGTCGTGTCCGGCTGTGGCATCGATGATTTGATCGATGCGAGGGAGGGGAAAGGGATCCTTGGGGCAAGCCTTGTTAAGGTCTTTGAAGTCGACGTGCAGACGCCAGGATTTGTCCTTCTTTGGTACCATTACCAAGTTCGCCAGCCAGTCCAGATGTTTTGACATCTCTGATGAATCCGGCCTCAAGTAGCTTGGCTAGCTCCTCCCCCATGGCTTGTCATTTGGGCTCCGAAAATCGCCTTAGGGTTTTTTTAACAGGTTTGTATCCCTTCAGTATGTTAAGGCTGTGTTCGGCCAATTCGTGTGGGATGCCCGGCATGTCCGATGGGTGCCAGGCGAAGATATCCCAATTCTCGCGTAAGAAGTCGTGCAGTGCAATGTCCATAGCGGGGTTCAACTGTGTCCCGATGGAAGTTGTCTTCATGAGGTCCGTTGGGTGGACTTGGAATTTGACTATCTCATCTGCGGGTTTGAATGAGGTGGACTTGGGTCACTTGTCGAGTATCACGTCGTCCCTGTCCACGGTGGCGCGCAGTGTTGTTAATTCTTCTACTGCTAGGGCTTCGGATAGGGCTTCCAAGGCTAGTGTTGCGGTTTTGTTTTCGGCACGGAGTGCGACGTCCTGATCACTAGCTAGAGTGATAATTCCATTGGGTCCGTGCATTTTAAGCTTCATGTACCCGTAATGGGGTATAGCTTGAAAGCTTGCAAACGCGTCTCGCCCTAGAAGGGCGTGGTATCCGCTGCTGAAGGGAGCCACTTGGAACGTGATTTCTTCGGACCTGTAATTTTTCGGGGTGCCGAATATCACATCGAGTGTGATTTTCCCTGCGCACCGTGCTTCCCGACTAGGGATAATTCCCCTGAAGGTTGTGCCGCTTTGTTCAATGCGGCTTTTGTCAATTTCCATCTTCTTGAGTGTTTCTTCATAGATTAAGTTTAATCCGCTTCCGCCGTCCATGAGTACTTTAGTGAGTTGAAAGCCATCCACTATTGGGCTAAGGACTAGAGCGGTTGGTGCCCGGATGGAATAGAATTGGGGTTTGTCACTTGCATTGAAAGTTATAGCAATGTCGTTCCACGGATTTATTTTTGCCACATGGCAGATTTCAGCGGACCTTCGATGAGCTCGCTTACGCCTATTGTTTGAGGCAAAGGTCTCGAAGACCGTCAGTACCGTATTGTGTTCCTTGGCAGGATGTTGTTCTGCTTTGTGGCACTCAAGGAGATCCTCGCCACTTTTTGCTACCTGCCGGAGTATCCAACATGCCCTAAGGTTATGGGTTGGCATTGCGTCCGGCGTACTACGGAGCTTACATGGCCCATTGAGCCATCCTTCCAATACGGTTCCATGCCCTGGGGCGGGCTTTGGTTTCTTGGGAATTGAATCAGTCGACTTACGAGAGTTCGGCTGTTTAGTTCGGACAAAGGTTCTGGTGAGGGCCGTACTATCCCAAAATTCTGTTTGGGTCTTCCAGGCGCTTTCCATCGCACAGTACTTCTGTACTATGGTTGCCAAGTCCGTAAAGTGTACTATGTCACGGTGACTTATAGCATTAAGGAGTCCTTTGTTCATGCAGTTTCTGCAGAAAAGAGAGACTACGTCCTCCTCGTGGCAGTCCTTGACCTTGTTAAGAGCGAGGAGGAATTTGGCCCAGTAACGGTGTACCGTCTCCTAGGTCTCCTGCATGATATGGGAGAGACGGTTTAAGTCCGAGCGAGCGTCGTTGGCTGAATCCGTATTCTGATCCGATCTGACGCCCGGGGGCACGGGAAGTTCCGAGCCTGACAGTTCAGGATCTGGAGTATTACCTAATCCCTTCGGCCCAACGCCTGATTCTAAGTCTGGGACCTGGGCCATGTCTTCCTTTGGGTGGGTGTTCGGCTCACTGAGTTCGGTGATCCGGACATAATTCGTCCTCAAAGTTGAGGGGCAACCCACGTGTGGTTCCTCCACTACCGCTATCTCATGGGTGGTCGGCGGGGATCTAATGTCCCTTTGGTTGGGTTTAAGCCCAATCCGGTCATAGTCCGTAGCGACTCCCAAAGCGGCGATGCGATCGAAGAGCTCATTAAGGGAGGAGAACTCAATCGGATCCATCTTTTTGGCAAGCTCCAAATCGATGCGAAGGTTATGCGTGATGAGCCGAGAGGCCATCGTCGGCGCGACAGCCGATGGGGCGGTCATAATGAAGCCGCCAAGCCGGAGAGTCTGGGCTACAGCCAGCGCTCCCCCAGAGGTGATGTCGTCCTTGACAACGAGACGAGCCATCGAGCCTTTGCAGCGACGACACAGAGGAACTCTCAATGAAAGCACCAATGTCGGTGTCAAAACCGGCGAACTTGGGTAAACATTGTGTCCCTTGCTTCCTGTTACCATCAGCCTAAGACGCACAGACCAGGACCCCCTACCCGAGATCCGTCGGTTTTGACACCGACAGCCGTCGCTCAGCGCCTGCTCCGAATCGGCCCAGTTCGCCACCTGGGTCTCATACTCGGCTTGGAGGGTGGCTGATGTCTACTACACAACCTTCTTCTTGTAGACGTTGTTGGGCCTGCAAGTGCACAGGTTTGTAGGACAGTAGCAAATTTCCCTCAAGTGGATGACCTAAGGTTTATCAATCCATAGGAGGCGTAGGATGAAGATGGTCTCTCTCAAACAACCCTGCAACCAAATAACAAAGAGTCTCTTGTGTCCCCAGCACACCCAATACAATGGTAAATTGTATAGGTGCACTAGTTCGGCGAAGAGATGGTGATACAAGTGCAATATGGATGGAAGAAATAGGTATTTGTAATCTGAAATTATAAAAACAGCAAGGTAACTAATGATAAAAGTGAGCGCAAACGGTATTGCAATGATAGGAAACAAGGCATAGGGTTCGTACTTTCACTAGTGCAAGTTCTCTTAACAATAATAACATAGATAGATCATATAAAAATCCCTCAACATGCAACAAAGAGTCACTCCAAAGACACTAATAGCGGAGAACAAACGAAGAGATTATGGTAGGGTATGAAACAACCTCAAAGTTATTCTTTCGTATCGATCTATCATAGAGTTCATACTAGAATAACACCTTAAGACACAAATCAACCAAAACCCTAATGTCACCTAGATACTCCATTGTCACCTCAAGTAACCGTGGGCATGATTATACGATATGCATCACACAATCTTAGATTCATCTATTCAGCTAACACAAAGTACATCAAAGAGTGTCCCAAAGTTTCTACCGGAGAGTCAAGAACGTGTGCCAACCCCTATGCATAGGTTCATGGGAGGAACCCGCAAGTTGGTCACCAAAACATACATCAAGTGGCACATGATATCCCATTGTCACCACAGATAAGCACGACAAGACATACATCAAGTGTTCTCATAAAAGACTCAATCCGATAAGAGAACTTCAAAGGGGGAAACTCAATTCATCACAAGAGAGTAGAGGGGGAGAAACATCATAAGATCCAACTACAATAGCAAAGCTCGGGATACATCAAGATCGTGCCATAGAGGGAACACGAGAGAGAACACAAGAGAGAGAGATCAGACACATAGCTATTGGTACATACCCTCAGCCTTGAGGGTGAACTACTCCCTCCTTGTCATGGAGAGCGCCGGGATGATGAAGATGGCCACCGGTGAAGGATCCCTGTCGGTGTCAAAACCGGCGGATCTCGGGTAGGGGGTCCCGATCTGTGCATCTTAGGCTGATGGTAACAGGGAGCAAGGGACACAATGTTTACCCAGGTTCGGGCCCTCTCGATGGAGCTAAAACCCTACTTCCTCATTGATTAATATTGAAGATATGAGTAGTACAAGAGTAGATCTACCACAAGATCGTAAAGGCTAAACCCTAAGAGCTAGCCTATGATGGTATGATTGTAATTCTTATCGGCCTTCTAAGGACCATCCTCTCCGGCTTATATAGACACGGGAGAGCTAGGGTTTACATGGAGTCGGTTACAAGGAAGGAAATAATATATCCGGATCGCCAAGCTTGTCTTCCACGCAAAGGAGAGTCCCATCCGGACACGAGCCGAAGTCTTGAGTCTTGTATCTTGACGGTTCGATACTCCGGACGATGTATATAGTCCGGCTATCCGGATACCCCCTAATCCAGGACTCCCTCAGTAGCCCCTGAACCAGGCTTCAATGACGATGAGTCCAGCGCGCAGTCTCGTATTCGGCATTGCAAGGCGGGTTCCTCCTCCGAATACTCCAAGGTTATTATCAAACACGTAGACCATGTCCGAATCTGCAAAATGATCTTCACATACCACCGTAGAGAGAATGATACTTCAGCTGACAACCTTTCAGACGACGTGATATGTCATTATGGTCAGGTTATTATTCAAACTGTTTTTCTTTTCACAACTAGCCAGAGCACGTATTGCGAGGCGGTTTCCTCGACACGTCTTGTCAAAGCAGAGATCATGTCCCCTTATCACGAGATTCTCATCAATACGGGTATGGGTAAACCCCTCGTGCCATAAATCGTGGCGCTTGGGAAAAGCGATTCTCAACTGGCTAGTGGGGAGGCGCACCGCTTTCATCGCCTCTATAAAGGGATAAGAGTTCTCCATTCTTACGCACGCCTTCTTCCTCCTCTGCCCACTCTCGCCTCCTCGAGCTCCAGCGCCCTAGTTCAAGTCTTCTCCACACAGCTAAACATGTTCGGAGCAGGAGGCAAATGGGTGGCTTCCACCGTGAAGGAGAAGAACATCGCAAGTCTTCGGGCGGCCGGATACTTGGCCGCAGACATAGCGCACCGGCTACCAGACGGCGGGCAGGTCATTCCAACTCCAGGACCCCATGAGAGGGTCGTGTTTCTTGCCCACTTCGTCCACGGACTGGGGTTTCCACTCCACCCCTTCGTCCGCGGGCTCATGTTCTACTACGGGCTAGATTTCCACGATCTAGCCCCGAACTTCGTCCTCAACATCTCGGCGTTCATCGTCGTGTGCGAGGCTTTCCTCCGCATCAAGCCTCATTTCGGCTTGTGGCTCCAAACCTTCTGCGTGAAGCTGAAGATCGTGAGTGGCCAGCAAGCGGAGTGCGGAGGAGCCATGGTGGGAAAAATGCCTAACGTCACCTGGCTTGATGGCTGCTTTGCGGAAACCGCGAAGGGGTGTCAATCGGGGTGGTTCTACATCACCGAGCCGTGCGACGCCAACTGGGCAGCGACCCCCGAGTTCCAATCAGGAACCCTATGCAGCTCATCTCCTGGGAACAGAAGGGCCTGCTATGGTGCGAATCTACAGAGCTGACCGGACTCATAAACTGCATCAAGGGCATGAAGGACAAGAACATCAAGCTTGTCAACATGATCCAAGTCATGCTCGTTCGCCGGATTCTGCCGTGCCAAAGGCGGGCATTCAATCTGTGGGAGTTCGTCCCGGCCGAACACCAGACGCTCCATAGGATCTACGACATGAAGCACAAGAACGCGTGGAAGGCGTTGTTCAAGGCCACCGAAGTACCTCCACTCATATCCAAGGACCGTGGGCTCCACGCCGCACGACACCCTACCCAGGTGAGTTCTCAGGCTGCCACCGGGTTCGGTTCTTCCCAATGTATTCATGGGGAATCCTTAAGTGATTGTGTATATTTGTTCAGGAGTATGTGGAGATAGCGGAGCAAATTGATTGTCCGGCTCCACTGCCAGAAAACCCAGCTAATGATCTTCTGATGAAGATGTTGGTCCCGGCGCCCTATAAGGGGCCGAAGAAGAAGGCCGATAAGAAGGCCCCGAGGACCCGAAAGGGTCTCCGACGTAAGGTTGCACAAGCCTCGTCCAAAGACGACGAGGCGCACTCCTCCCTCGAAGGGGAAGAAGAAGAGGAGGAGGAGGCCACCCCATTCGGAAAGGATGGGGGCCAGAGACGGCGGACCAGGGGACCAGGAGAGGCCCCCGGTGCAAGGCTGTCATACCCTTGTCGTCTGATGATGACGAGGCAGATTCCTCCCGCGGAAGCGGGGGGAAACAAGAAGAAACTCCACCTCCTCGTGTTGGGGGGAGAAGAGGAAGGCCACCCCGATGGGAGAGACTGGGACGTCCAAGAAGGGAAAGATGTCCCATCCGGACTACTCCGCCACCGCCGCCGATAGTGAGGAAGGGTGGCTGCCCAGGAAGAAGCCCCTAGTGCAATCATAAGTATCTGCAGTCAATCGTAATTTTGCTTCATAGTTTTGTTATAACGCCAAACTTGTATGCAGTCCGGCCAGGGTCCATCCCGAGGTGTATTCTTCGGACGGGTCCTTGAGTGAGTCAGCAATGAACTCACTTCCGACAGCCACTTCTCCTCGGCCTGCGGATGACATGGAGGTGTTGTCCCAAAGGCTCCCAGAGATGGGGGAGGTGGCCCTGGAGGCGCCTCAAGGCGGTGTTCCAGACGTCAGACTCACGGGGTTGAAGATCCCCGCGGATCGTGTTGGTGAGAACCGAAGTAAGCCGGACTCTTAGCCGAACACTGTCCCGGAGCCTTCAGTGGTTCTGGATTCAGGCGGGTAGCCCCTCGTTAGGGAGGCAGGGCCGTCTGTATCAAGGACTTCCGTTGCACCCGAGGCGCTGTATTGTCTGCTGGAAGCGCTTCGTGGCGCTTCCATAGATGAAGAGCACCGTACTCTCATGAGTGCGGTGATTCAAAAGGTTTCGTTCGCCAAGAGCGGACTAACCGAAGCCTGCACCAGCCTACTAACAGGCTTTGAGGTAAGTAGTACAAATGTGTGAAATTACCACCCAATAGGTAGTAGCCCCTGATACTCTATTTGGTGTTCGGAAGGAAAAACCGAACGAAGGGTCAATTATAATCCGCAGGATTCTAATAGTAAGTTTGAATGTGAATAAACAGGCTGTGCTGCTGGCCGCTGCTGCTCATACGGCCGAAATCGCCGACCTAACGCAGGACTTACAACAGGCACAGGGAGAGATCGGCCTCATGAGGAGGCAGCTTGAAGAGAGCAAAGGTGAATGATTCCCATCTTTCATATAATGAATGGTAAATAAAATTTGATTATGCTAATGACAAGACGTCATGATTTGGTAACAGAGGCCACCACTGAAGTGGCGTGTCTCAAGAAGGCGCTATCCAAGGCCGAACACAAAGCGGCCTTGGAGCGCAAGGAGCGCAAAAATCAAGAAGCCCGAGTGGGCGAAGTACAAGAAGAGCTCCAGGAGCTCGGCAAGAAGCTTGAGTCCGCGGATCATGAGCTTAAAACAAAAGAGGCCGAGCTTGCGAAGGCCCTTACAAATATAAAAGACGCCAAGGCCGAAGCCGATAGGGCACAGCAGGAGATCCAGGAGGCCAAAAAGATAACGGCGGGTAAGAAATTCTTTATGCAAAGCAAACATGTGGAGGAGGTGTTTCTTTTACTTACTTGAGTCCAGAGCTCTCCAGGGGCATTCGCAGATCTGCCACGCAACGTATCACATGCTGCGGAGTTCTACCGTGCCCAGGAGGGGAGCTCAACGAAGAAGCTGTTCTGGTCCCAGTATGTTGGGACCGAATATTCAACGCCTCTGAGTGACCAACTGAAGCAGTCGGTCGAAATCCACAAGGCGGACAAAGTGGCTATGAAGGATCTCATAGTTCGGATATGGCCTGGTGAGCTTCTACCCACCAGCTACTTCGGCCTGATCAAGCGGATGGTGGATGCCTGTCGCGACTAGAAGTCGTCAAGCGATCCGTTTGCATTGTGGGTGCCCGCCGGGCCCTTGCCCGTGCAAAGGTGCATTGGGACAAGCTGGATGCCGAGAAGCTGGTGAAGGACGGGCCGCCAGAGGGCAAGCCACATCGCGTCCCCGAGAAGTATTATGATGGCGTTATGAAGGGTGCTTGCCTCGTGGCCGATGAATGTACCAAAGACATAATTTTCGAATGAATTCACCTCTGTCATGTTTGTAATTTAAAGACGAAGTTACTTGCGCTATGTAGTGCTTTTGTTATTTAAAATATTACCTTTTGTGCGCCTGTTTATCAAATTTTGAAACTAGGCCAGTCGTCGGCTTCCGCCCGCGTGTAACTAGTACTGGGGTGTTCGTGGAAAACCTGGACACTCTTTATCCAAATGTTTGGTCCCTTAAGGAGGTGTCCAGTGCAGTGAACAAGGCAATCGGACTATATGGCTTTATAACCTTCACTTAGCCATAGAAGTCTAATTTTAAATTTCGGCGAAGCCCCTAGAATCTGGAAGGCCGAATTGGGGCGCTATACACGCCTATATCGGACAAAGCCGAATTATCGCCTAAAGTGGAAAATTCTTTAAGGATTTTAAGACCTCTCGAACAGCGACCAGCTCTCGCCACATCATGCCGGTCAGTTTTGTGCTTTCTCTACGGAGGTGCTCGTCCGTAAGAACCAGGGCACAATCGCAGTAGTTCTCCCTGCGCTACCTTAGCCAAATTAACGGAACGTAAGGCACCAAAACAAGGGAGCCGGGCTATCCCAACTATAGACCCAAGACATGATTCGGAGCTGATGCATATAATGCTATAAGTTCGGGGTGCCGCACTAATGAAAGTGTTCGAACTTGTCTTGTTGTACTATGGGGCGTTATAAGAAGCCCTGGCAAACTAAGCGTACCAAAGTGTACGGATGCAAAACATTTGTAAATAAAATGCTCAAATAAGAACAATAAGCTGACGCTATGTATGGTCTCCCATTGAGGAATAATACGTTTAAGCGTATGTTTACAATGAATGCATTAAGCGGAGATAAATAGGATTATTTGACTTATCCTATCCAGGGGCAGGCTACGTACAGATAGATAAAGCAGAAACAATGATCGTAAATAGATTCCACCTGGGTGTTTCCTGCTGTGCCCAAAGCCTGTTGCCTCCTGGGTTTCCTCTCCTATGTAAGTCCGACAATCCGGCTCTTCTGGAGAAGCTGCACTAAAGCAATGTCCTTAAGGGTAAATGGAAAGGTTACGAAGCGATACCATACTGTTGACTGAGCCACTACTACGCCTCCGCCTGTGCCCATGGTATTTTGGGTGCGTAATTGTGTACGCGTGGCACGGATGCAGCTTTGATGGGATTTGAGCGGAGGCCGGACTGCTAGTCGTGCTCTTGGCATGCCTTGCTGATCCTGTTGTGGGGTGTTCCGTCCTCGCTTGACGGAGCTTGAGGTTGTCGTCGCCGGATTGGTGGTTTGCCGGAGGAGGCTGCATTGTACTTCTACCGCAAGGGCTACAGTGTGCTCTTCTGTACGGAGAGAGCGGTCCATATTTCCGTTGACTATTATGACCCTGCATGGGCCTGGCATCTTGAGCTTGAGGTATGCATAGTGTGGTACCACATTGAATCTAGCGAATGCTGTTCGTCCTAGCAGTGCGTGGTAGCCACTATGGAAAGGGACGATATCTCGCTTTGGAAGTTATCCGGAGATCCGAAGACCACTTCCAATGTTATAAAGCCCGTATAGCGGGTCTCTACTCCAGAAATGACACCTTTAAAGGTGGTTTTGGTGGGCTTAATCCTTGAAGGATCGATGCCCATTTTGGGTATTGTGTCCTGATAAAGCAGGTTCAGGCTGCTGCCTCCATCCATAAGGACTCTTGTGAGGTGAAATCCGTCTATGATTGGGTCTAGAACCAATGCGGTTGAGCCGCCGTGACGGATGCTAGTAGGATGATCCCTACGATCAAAGGTGATCGGACAAGCTGACCATGGGTTGAATTTGGGGACGACTGGCTCCATCGCGTAGACGTCCCGTAGTGCTCGCTTCCGTTCCCGCTTTGGGATGTGGGTGGCGTAGATCATGTTGACCGTTTTCACCTGGGGGGGATTTCTTCTGGCCCCCCATGTTCGGACGCCGGGGCTCCTCGTCATCGTTGCTGTGCAGCCCCTTGTCCTTGTTTTCGGTGTTTATTTTGCCGGCATGTTTAAATACCCAGCAGTATCTATTGGTGTGGTTAGCCGGCTTGTCCGGGGTGCCATGAATTTGGCACGAGCGCTCCAGTATACATTCTAGACTGGACGGTCCCTGATTGTTGCGTTTGAATGGCTTCTTCCGCTTACCGGATTTGGATTCGCTGAATCCGGCATTGACCGATGTGTCTTCGATGTTGTCACCGTTGTTCCGTCACTTGTGTCTGCTGCGCCGTTGCTTGCCATTGTTGTCGCGAACGTCTGACGTGCCAGAATGTGGCGTAGTGCTGCTGCGAGCCAACCAACTGTCCTCGCCTGCGCAAAAGCGGGTCATTAGTGCCGTGAGAGCTGCCATAGACTTGGGTTTCTCCTGGCCGAGGTGTCGGGCGAGCCACTCGTCACGGATATTATGCTTGAAGGCCACCAGGGCTTCGTCGTTCGGACAGTCGACTATTTGGTTCTTTTTAGTTAGGAACCGAGTCCAGAATTACCTGGCTGATTCTCCGGGCTGTTGAGTAATGTGGCTCAAGTCATCGGCATCTGGAGGTCGCACATATGTGCCTTGCAAGTTGTCAAGAAATGCGTCTTCCAGGTTTTCCCAACTGCCAATGGAATTTGCGGGCAGGCTGTTTAGCCAGTGCCGGGCGGGTCCTTTGAGGTTAAGGGGAAGGTACTTGATGGCATGTAGATCGTCTCCGCGGGCCATGTGAATGTGGAGAAGGAAATCCATACCACGGGGTCTGTTGTGCCATCGTATGATTCAATGTTTACGGGTTTGAACCCTTCTGGGAATTCATGATCCATCACTTCATCGGAGAAGCAGAGGGGGTGTGCGACGCCTCTGTACTGGGCTATGTCGCGACACAGTCCGGCTGCGTCTGACTGGTTATATTCGGCCCGGCCGGATTTGCTGGTAGTGTATCCGGTATGACGGTCATCGTCATGTGCTGCGGTGCGCCCCCGTGATTCGTAGATCAATCTTGGTTGTCCTGCAGTGTTATCCAGTTTATCGCGCAGGTCCTGAGTATTGCCCCGGGTCGTGGCAAACCGGCTAGGGGTTGGGGGCTGGTATTCGGGCTGATGTGCTGATTTATCCCGACCTCGGGGCGGCCGGTCAGCCGTGTGGCGCTCGAGTCCATATTCCTCGGCTGCCAGGACTTCTGTCCATCTATCTGTGAGCTGATCTTGATCAGCTTGAAGCTGGTGCTTCTTCTTCTTCAGGCTTCTCGCAGTGGTAATAAGCCGGTGCTTGAAGCGCTCCTGCTCTGCGGGGTCTTCGGGTACGCCGAACTCGTCGTCGCTGAGGCTAATCTCGTCTTTGGAGAGGGGCATGTAGTTGTCCTCCTCCAGATACCCGTCCATCGCCTGTTCATCTGGGCTGTCATGCCCATCTTCATGTTCGGCCTGCTCGAAGGCGGGCTGTTCAGGGTTGTATTCATCGTCGGCACCGTCCGGATTGTCTTCGTCTCTGGTGCCGGTATTGCCATGGCGGGGCTTGGAGAGGCGCGGGCGACGCCCATGCTTTGCTTTCTTCTTGGAGGGGTTATCCTCCATTGCCTCATCGCCATTGGTTTCTTGCAGAGTGTCCACCATGTATATATCGTATGAAGAGGTGGCTGTCCACCGTCCTGTGAGCGATGGCTCCTATACGTCTCCTGCATCGTTGGCCATACCGTCGATGTCTTCGAAGTCAAAGTCGAGCACGTCGGTCAAATCATCGATCGTGGCGACAAAGTGGGTGGTGGGTGGGCAGCGACTTCCTTCGTCGCCTGCTTCCCACTCAAGCCGGACATAGTTCGGCCCAGAGCCTCCTGGCAAAGAGAGAGACTTTAATGAGTTCAGCATGTCGCCAAAAGGCGAGTGCTGAAAGATGTCCGCAGAGGTAAACTCCATTACCGGAGCCCAACCTGGCTCGGCTGGCTCGAGAGTGTGCGAACGTGAGCCAACAACCGGATATGAGTCTGGGGGCCCAGGGTTACAGGCCTCCACAGAGATGTGACATGTGTTCGGCTCCACCGCCAATGAGCGTGCGGCCTGCGGGGCAGGGTCCATCCCCTCGTCCTTGGGCAACGCAACCTATTCCGGATTTAGATCCGGGGCTATTGCAGGGATGATGTTCTGAGCATTGTCCGACAGCAGGTCTGGGCCGTGCTCGTCGTGACTATCCGGCGCTCCTGGCATAGGGCCGAACCCGTCAAAGATCAAGTCTCTGCGAATACACGCCGTGTAGTTCAAGTTTCCAAACCTGATCTGGTAGCCAGGGGCGCAGCTGTCGATCTGCTCCAGATGACCAAGCGAATTGGCCCACAGTTCGAAGCCGCCGAACACAAAGATCTGTCCGGGGAGAAAAGTCTCACCCTGGACTGTGTTGTTGATGATTGAAGACGCCATCAAGCCTTGAAGCGACGACACAGAGGAACTCTCAATGAAAGAACCAATGTCGGTGTCAAAACCGGCGGGTCTCGGGTAGGGGGTCCCGATCTGTGCGTCTTAGGCAGATGGTAACAGGAAGCAAGGGACACAATATTTACCCAGGTTCGGGCCCTCTCGATAGAGGTAAAACCCTACTTCCTTCTTGATTAATATTGATGATATGAGTAGTACAAGAGTAGATCTACCACGAGATCGTAAAGGCTAAACCCTAAGAGCTAGCGTATGATGGTATGATTGTAATTGTGATCAGACTTCTAAGGACCATCCTCTCCAGCTTATATAGACACCGGAGAGCAAGGGTCTACATGGAGTCGGTTACAAGGAAGGAAATATAATATCCGGATCGCCAAGCTTGTCTTCCACGCAAAGGAGAGTCCCATTCGGCCACGAGCCGAAGTCTTGAGTCTTGTATCTTGACGCTTCGATAGTCCGGACAATGTATATAGTCCGGCTGTCCGGATACCCCCTAATCCAGGACTCCCTCTATCCCCCCTCCGGCAGGGTGCCGAGAAGGGCTCCCGAGAGGTTTTTCGTGGCTATAGAGTCTTGCGGCGGCGGAACTCCCGATCTATCTTGATGTTCGATGTTTTTAGGGTACATAGGCTTATATAGGCGAAAGAACTCGGTCGGGTGGTGCTCGAGGGGCCCATGAGATAGGAGGGTGCGCCCAGTAGGGGGGGCGCCCTCCTATCTCGTGGCCTCCTCGAGGCTCTTCTGACGTGAACTCCAAGTCTCCTGGGTGAAATGCTTCCCAAAAATAACGCTGCCGAAGGTTTCATTCCGTTTGGACTCCGTTTGATATTCCTTTTCTTCGAAATACTGAAATAGGCAATAAAACAGCAATATGGGTTGGGCCTCCGGTTAATAGGTTAGTCCCAAAAGTAATATAAAAGTGTATAATAAAGCCCGTAATCATTCAAAACAGATAATAAAATAGCATGCATGCTTCATAAATTATAGATACGTTGGTGACATATCAGCATCCCCAAGCTTAATTCCCGCTTGTCCTTGAGTAGGTAAATGATAAAAGAAAGAATTTATGAAGTGTGAATGCTAGAGGTGCACGAGTTTGATCAATGATAATTTCAATCACCTTTTCTACCATGATTATATGTCATAACAGTAGTTCATCTCATAAAACTATTCATAATCAAGTAACAATCTATTCACATGTTAAAGCATAGACCATAAACTTTCTTGAAAACTAGCAAACTTCATTCTTAGTCATCAAACAATTGCAATTCATCTTACTTTCAGGAAGAGTCTATGTCAGAGCTTCGATTTAGCAAACTTCACATACTCAACTATCATATAGTCTTCTACAATTGCTAACACTCACGCAGTACTTGTGGTTACGGAGTTTTAATCAGACACAGAGAAAGATTGGGGCTTATAATGTTGCCTCCAAACGTATTCACCTTTGGGTGATGTCAACAATAATAGTTCATGCTAATGTACATCCAATTGGATATATATATCAAGATCACCCTAACACAAAGTGCTTGCCAAAGGATAAAATGAAAAAGGGAAAGGTGAAGATCACCTTGACTCTTGCATAAAGTAAAAGACATAAAGTAAAAGATAGGCCCTTCGTAGAGGGAAGTAGAGGTTGTCATGCGCTTTTAGGGTTGGATACACAAAATCTTAATGCGAAAGAACATCACTTTATATTGCCCCTTGTATATGGACCTTTATTATGCAGTCCGTCGCTTTTATTGCTTCCATAACAAGATTGTACAAAGCTTATTTTCTCCACACTAATAAGTCATGCATATTTAGAGAGCAATTTTTATTGCTCGCACCGATGACAACTCACTTGAAGGATCTTACTCAATCCATAGGTAGATATGGTGGATTCTCATGGCAAAACTGGGTTTAAGGATATTGGGAAGCACAAGTAGTATCTCTACTTGGTGCTAGGAATTTTTGGGTAGCATGAGGGGGAAAGGCAAGCTCAACATGTTTGAATGATCCATGACAATATACTTTAACTGAGATGCAAGAAAACATAACCCATTATGTTGTCTTCCTTGTCCAACATCAACTCTTTAGCATGTCATACATAATGAGTGCTCACAATTATAAAAGATGTCTAGGATAGTATATTTATATGTGAAATCTCTCTTCCTTCAATATTATTTTATGAATTGTTCAAATGACCAATACAATGCTTGCTAACCGTCAATAAATTTACAACCTCTACTTCTTAGATGTGAAGTCATTTCTACCCATGGGATAAGCAAATGAGACATATATACTTTCAGATTTATGACAATCAACTCATTCAACCATTTACTCATAGGATATAAGTGAAGCACACGAGTAAATGGCAAACTACTCCAAAAAGATATAAGTGAAGATCAATGAGTAGCTAAATAATTATGCAACTATGGTATCTCTCAAACAACCCTGAAACCAAATAACAAAGAGTCTCTTGTGTCCCCAACACACCCAATACAATGGTAAATTGTATAGGTGCACTAGTTCGGCGAAGAGATGGTGATACAAGTGCAATATGGATGGTAGATAAAGGTATTTGTAATCTGACATTATAAAAACAGCAAGGTAACTAATGATGAAAGTGAGCGTAAACGGAATTGTAATGGTAGGAAACAAGGCATAGGGTTCATACTTTCACTAGTGCAAGTTCTCTCAACAATAATAACATAGATAGATCATATAACAATCCCTCAACATGCAACAAAGAGTCACTCCAAAGCCACTAATAGCGGAGAACAAACGAAGAGATTATGATAGGGTACGAAACCACCTCAAAGTTATCCTTTCTGTTCTATCTATTCAAGAGTTCGTAGTAAAATAACATGAAGCTATTCTTTCCGCTCAATCCATCATAGAGTTCATACTAGAATAACACCTTAAGACACAAATCAACCAAAACCCTAATGTCACCTAGATACTCCATTGTCACCTCAAGTATCCGTGGGCATGATTATACGATATGCATCACACAATCTCAAATTCATCTATTCAACCAACACAAAGTACTTCAAAGAGTGCCCCAAAGTTTCTACCGGAGAGTCAAGATGAAAACGCGTGCCAACCCCTATGCATAGGTTCATGGGCGAAACCCGCAAGTTGATCACCAAAACATACATCAAGTGGCACATGATATCCCATTGTCACCACAGATAATCACGGCAAGACATAAATCAAGTGTTCTCAAATCATAAAAGACTCAATCTGATAAGATAACTTCAAAGGGGAAAACTCAATCCATTACAAGAGAGTAGAGGGGGAGAAACATCATAAGATCCAACTACAATAGCAAACCTCGGGATACATCAAGATCATGCCATAGAGGGAACACGAGAGAGAACACGAGAGAGAGAGAGAGAGATCAAACACATAGCTATTGGTACATACCCTCAGCCTCGAGGGTCAACTACTTCCTCCTCGTCATGTAGAGTGCCGGGATGATGAAAGATGGCCATCGGTGAAGGATCCCCCCTCCGGCAGGGTGCCGGGAAGGGCTCCCGAGAGGTTTCTGGTGGCTACAGAGGCTTGCGGCGGCGGAACTCCCGATCTATCTTGATATTCGATGTTTTTAGGGTACGTAGGCTTATATAGGCGAAAGAAGTCTGTCGGGGGAGCCTCGAGGTGCCCACGAGAGGGTAGGGCGTGCCTAGGGGGTGGGCGTGCCCCCTGTCTCGTGGTTTCCTCGATGACCCCCCGGCTTGCACTCCAAGTCTTCTGGATCATAATCTTTCCAAAAATCATGCTGCTGAAGGTTTCATTCCGTTTGGACTCCGTTTGATATTCCTTTTCTTCGAAATACTGAAACAGGTAATAAAACAACAATATGGGCTAGGCCTCCGGTTAATAGGTTAGTCCCAAAAGTAATATAAAAGTGTATAATAAAGCCCGTAATCATTTAAAAGAGATAATAAAATAGCATGAATGCTTCATAAATTATAGATACGTTGGAGACGTATCAGCATCCCCAAGCTTAATTCCTGCTCGTCCTCGAGTAGGTAAATGATAAAAGAAAGAATTTATGAAGTGTGAATGCTAGAGGTGCACAAGTTTGATCAATGATAATTTCAATCACCTTTACTAGCATCAATATATTTCATAACAGTAGTTCATCCCATAAAACTTTTCATAATCAAGTAACAAGTAATTCGCATGTTAAAGCATAGACCATAAACTTTCTTGAAAACTAGCAAACTTCATTCTTAGTCATCAAACAATTGCAATTCATCCTTTTTTCAGGAAGGGTCTATGTCAGAGCTTCGATTTAGCAAACTTCACATACTCAACTATCATATAGTCTTCTACAATTGCTAACACTCATGCAGTACTTGTGGTTACGGAGTTTTAATCAGACACAGAGAAAGATAGGGGCTTATAATGTTGCCTCCAAACATATTCACCTTTGGGTAATGTCAACAATAATAGTTCATGCTAACTTACATCCAGTTGGATATATATATCAGGATCACCCTAACACAAAGTGCTTGCCAAAGGATAAAATGAAAAAGGGAAAGGTGAAGATCACCTTGACTCTTGCGTAAAGTAAATGACATAAAGTAAAAGATAGGCCCTTCGCAGAGGGAAGCAGGGATTTGCAGAGGTGCCAGAGCTCGATTTTGAAATAGAGATAAATAATTTTGAGAGGTATGATCTCAATGTCAACATAACAACCAAGAGTTCCCAATATCTTCCATACTACATACATTATAGGCGGTTCTCAAACAGAATGGTAAAAGTTTTTACTCCCCCTCCACCAACAATCATCAATCCATGGCTCGTCCGAAACAACGGGTGCCTCCAACTAACATCAAACCTGGGGGAGTTTTGTTTGCTCATGGGACTGGGCATCCCGGTTACCGCCCCTTTCTCGTGAATGAGGAGCGGAGTCCACTCCTCTTGAGAATAATCCACCTAGCATGGAAGACACTGACAACCCCTAGTTGCTACATGGAGGAGACTTGAACACTATAAATTGTTTCCACATTAAAAGAGTAATGTTCAGAAAAAGGGTAATCATAATCATGACAAGTTTTATAAATATAATCATTACTACTTTTTATAGCATAAATTTCATCACAATAATCATCATAAGTAGCAACTTCGTTCTCATCATAATCGATTGAAACCTCTCCCAAGATAGTGGAATCACTAAATAAAGTTGACACTCTTCCAAATCCACTTTCATATTCATCACAATAAGATTCAACATCCTCCAAAATAGTGGTATCACTACTTCCTAAAGTTGACACTCTTTCAAACCCACTTTCATCAATATAATCATCATAAAGAGGCATGCTATCATCATAACAACTTTGCATGTCAAAACTTGGGAGGCTAAAAATATCATCTTGCGACAATCATTAATTTCAGAAACTATATTCTCAAATATTTCATCCTCGTCAAACATATCTTCCCCAAGGTTGGGCCTTTTCATATCACAAGCATAATCGTCATCAATAGTATGGATAGCACCAATATATAGCAATTATCATCATCATAGTGAGTAGTAGGAGCAACATCATTTGGGAGGGATACCTTTCTACCTTTGTTGCTCCTTCTTTTCTTTTTCTTCTTCACATTATGTGTGGGTTCAACCTTCCTCTTTGAGCTCCTTATTGATGAGATTGGTTGAATAAAAGCTCCTCCTCGTTACCTGATTCATCATAAGAAATAATAGGAGGATATTGGGAAGTCTCTTCCCTTTCATTAGTATTCTCATCTTCTTCTTTTTCCTTTCTTTAGGTACTTGGCAATATAAGGATTTTCAATGCAATTCTCCACACAAAACATATAAATCGTCTCTAGATCAAAATCAAGAAATCTATTAAGATTAAATTTTGGAATACCTTAATTATATGTTTCATTTCTTCATACCACAAAAGCAAACTAAGTTCATTATGATTTGCAAGGGAAATCAATTCATCACAATTTTTGGACACGATTCAAGAATGAAACAATTTGCATTGGAGATTTAAATGACCACATTCATTGCAAAGTTCACAAGGGGCACGAAAAATATTGAATCTTTCAGCACAATCATCAAGGCTTTCTTGCAAACCTTTAGTTTCTAAATACTTTTGCCTCTTGCAATATCTATTTTCTCTATTTGGTGTGTCCATGCAAACCCATTCTACTCCACAAAAATCAACATTCTTATAAGAGACATTTTCATCATAACTAGTGCAATCATCATTAGTACTATGGATATTCAAAGAGTTCATACTAACAACATTGCAATCATCCTCATCATTCAAAGATTTAGTTCCAAGAATTTTAATGCATTCTTCTTCTAGCACTTGAGCACATTTTTCCTTTCCATCATACTCACGAAAGATATCAAAAAGACGAAGCGTATGAGACAAACTAAACTCCATTTTTTTGGTAGTTCTCTTTTATAAACTAAACTAGTGATAAAACAAGAAACAAAAAGATTTGATTGCAAGGTCTAAAGATATACCTTCAAGCACTCACCTCCCCGGCAACGGCGCCAGAAAAGATCTTGATGTCTACTACACAACCTTCTTCTTGTAGACGTTGTTGGGCCTACAAGTGCATAGGTTTGTAGGACAGTAGCAAATTTCCCTCAAGTGGATGACCTAAGGTTTATCAATCCGTAGGAGGCGTAGGATGAAGATGGTCTCTCCCAAACAACCCTGCAACCAAATAACAAAGAGTCTCTTGTGTCCCCAACACACCCAATACAATGAGTGTTGATGCTCGTGGCGAGTATCGTTATTTTCTGACCTTCACAAGATGATTTGAGCAGATATGGGTATATCTACTTGATGAAACATAAGTCTGAAATAGTTGAAAGGTTCAAAGAATTTCAGAGTGAAGTGAAAAAATCATTGTAACAACAAAATAAAGTTTCTGCGATCTGATCGCGGAGACAAATATTTGAGTTACGAGTTTGGTCTTCAATTAAAACAATGTGGAATAGTTTCACAGCTCATGCCACCTGGAACACCACAACATTATGGTGTGTCCGAACGTCGTAACCGCACTTTATTAGATATGGTGCGATCTATGATGTCTCTTATTGGTTTACCACTATCATTTTGGGGTTATGCATTAGAGACAGCTGCATTCACGTTAAATAGGGCACCATCTAAATCCATTGAGACGGCACCGTATGAACTATGGTTTAGCAATAAACCTAAGCTGTCGTTTCTTAAAAGTTTGGGGCTGCGATGCTTATGTGGAAAAGTTTCAACCTGATAAGCTTGAACCCAAATCAGAGAAGTGCATCTTCATAGAATACCCAAAGGTAACTATTGGGTACACCTTCTATCACATATCCGAAGGCAAGTTATCCGTTGCTAAGATGGATCCTTTCTAGAGAAGAAGTTTCTCTCGAAAGAAGTGAGTGGGAGGAAAGTAGAACTTGATGAGGTAATTATACCTTCTCCCTTATTGGAAAGTAGTTCATCACAGAAATCAGTTCTAGTGATTCCTACACCAATTAGTGAGGAAGATAATGATGATGATCATGAAACTTCAAATCAAGTTGCTACCAAACCTCGTAGGTCTTCCAGAGTAAAGATCCGCACCAGAGTGGTACGGTAATCATGTTCTGGAAGTCATGTTACTAGACCATGATGAACCTACGAACTATGAGGAAGCGATGATGAGCCCAGATTCCGCGAAATGGCTTGAGGCCATGAAATCTGAGATGGGATCCATGTATGAGAACAAAGTGTGGACTTTGGTGGAGTTGCCCGATGATCGGCAAGCCATAGAAAATAAATGGATCTTCAAGAGGAAGACGGACACTGATAGTAGTGTTACTATCTGCAAAGCTCGACTTGTTGCAAAATGTTTTTGACAAGTTCAAGGTGTTGAATACGATGAGATTTTCTCACTCATAATGATGCTTAAGTCAGTCCGAATCATGCTAGCAATTGCCACATTTTATGAAATCTGGCAAATGGATGTCAAAACTGCATTCCTTAATGGATTTATTAAAGAAGAGTTGCATATGATGCAACCAGAAGGTTTTTTCAATCCTAAAGATGCTAACAAAATGTGCAAGCTCCAGTGATCCATCAATGGACTGGTGCAAGCATCTCGGAGTTGGAATATACGTTTTGATGAGTTGATCAAAGCATATGGTTTTATACAGACTTTTGGAAAGACTGTATTTACAAGAAAGTGAGTGGGAGCACTACAACATTTCTGATAAGTATATGTGAATGACATTTTGTTGATTGGAAATAATGTAGAATTATTCTGCAAAGCATAAAGGAGTGTTTGAAAGGAGTTTTTCAATGAAAGACCTCGGTGAAGCTGCTTACACATTGAGCATCAAGATCTATATAGATAGATCAAGATGCTTGATAAGATTTTTTCAATGAGTACATACCTTGATAAATTTTTGAAATAGTTCAAAATAGAACAGTCAAAGAAGGAGTTCTTGCCTGTGATGCAAAGGTGTGAAGTTGAGTAAGACTCAAGACCCGACCATGGCAGAAAATATAAAGAGAATGAAAAGTCATTCCCTATGCCTCAGTCATAGGTTCTATAAAGTATGCTATGCTGTGAATCAGACCTATTGTATACCTTGCTCTGAGTTTGACAAAGGAATACAATTTTGATCTAAGAGTAGATCACTGGAAAGCGGTCAAGAATATCCTTAGTGAGGACTAAGGAGATGTTTCTCGATTATGGAGGTGATAAAAGAGCACATCATAAAGAGTTACATCGGTGCAAACTTTTACAACAATCCAGATGACTCTAAGTCTCAATCTGGATACATATTGAAAGTGGGAGCAATTAGCTAGAGTAGCTCCGTGCAGAGCATTGTGGACATAGAATATTTGCAAAATACATACGGCTCTGAATATGACAGACCCGTTGACTAAACTTCTCTCACAAGAAAAACATGATCATACCTTAGTACTCTTTGGGTGTTAATCACATAGCGATGTGAACAAACCCTTTGGGTGTTGATCACATGATGATGTGAACTATGGATATTAATCACATACAGATGTGAATATTGGTGTTAAATCACATGGCGATGTGAACTAGATTATTGACTCTAGTGCAAGTGGGAGACTGAAGGAAATATGCCCTAGAGGCAATAATAAAGTTATTATTTATTTCCTTATATCATGATAAATGTTTATTATTCATGCTAGAATTGTATTAACCGGAAACATGATACATGTGTGAATACATAGACAAACATATAGTCACTAGTATACCTCTACTTGACTAGCTCATTAATCAAAGATGGTTATGTTTCCTAACCATAGACATGTGTTGTCATTTGATTAATGGGATCACATCATTAGGAGAATGATGTGATTGACATGACCCATTCCGTTAGCCTAGCACTTGATTGTTTAGTATGTTGCTATTGCTTTCTTCATGACTTATACATGTTCCTGTAACTATGAGATTATGCAACTTGTGTTTACCGGAGGAACACTTTGGGTGCTACCAAACGTCACAACGTAACTGGGTGATTATAAAGGAGTACTACAGGTGTCTCCGAAGGTACATGTTGAGTTGGCGTATTTCGAGATTAGATTTTGTCACTCCGATCGTCGGAGAGGTATCTCTGGGCCGTCTCGGTAATGCACATCACTATAAGCCTTGCAAGCAATGTGACTAATGAGTTAGTTGCAGGATGATGCATTATGTAACGAGTAAAGAGACTTGCCGGTAACGAGATTGAACTAGGTATTGGATACCGACGATCAAATCTCGGGCAAGTAACATACCGATGACAAAGGGAACAACGTATGTTGTTATGCCGTTTGACCGATAAAGATCTTAGTAGAATATGTGGGAGCCAATATGAGCATCCAGGTTCCGCTATTGGTTATTGACCGAGAATAGTTCTAGGTCATGTCTACATTGTTCTCGAACCCGTAGGGTCCGCACGCTTAAGGTTTCGATGACAGTTATATTATGAGTTTATGAGTTTTGATATACCCAAGGAGTTCGGAGTCCCGGATGAGATCGGGGACATGACGAGAAGTCTCAAAATGGTCGAGACGTAAAGATCGATATATTGGACGACTATATTCGGAGTTCGGAAAGGTTCCGAGTGATTCGGGTATTTTTCGGAGTACCGGAGAGTTACGAGAATTCGCCGGGGAGTATATGGGCCTTATTGGGCCATACGGGAATAGAGGAGAGAGGCCAAAGGAAGGAGGCGTGCAGCCCCCCTCTGGTCTGAATTGGACAAGGGGTGCGGCCCCCCTTTCCTTCCTCCTCTCCCCCTCTTTCCCCCCTTCTCCTACTCCAACAAGGAAAGAGGGAGTCCTACTCCCGGTGGGAGTAGGACTCCCCTAGGCGCGCCCCTACTAGGCCGGCCGCCCCCTCCCCCCTTGCTCCTTTACATACAGGGGCAGGGAGGCACCTCTAGACAACAACAATTGATCCCTTGGATCTCTTAGCCGTGTGCGGTGCCCCCCTCCACCATAATCCACCTCGATAATATCGTAGCGGTGCATAGGCGAAGCCCTGCGTCGGTAGTACATCAAGATCGTCACCACGCCGTCGTGCTGACGGAACTCTCCCTCGACACTCGGCTAGATCGGAGTTCGAGGGACGTCATCGAGCTGAACGTGTGCTGAACTCGGAGGTGCCGTACGTTCGGTGCTTGGATCGGTCGGATCGTGAAGACGTACGACTACATCAACCGCGTTGTCATAACGCTTCCGCTTACGGTCTACGAGGGTACGTGGACAACACTCTCTCCTCTCGTTGCTATGCCATCACCATGATCTTGCGTGTACGTAGGAAATTTTTTGAAATTACTACGTTCCCCAACAGTGGCATCCGAGCCAGGTTTTATGCGTTGATGTTATATGCACGAGTAGAACACAAGTGAGTTGTGGGCGATACAAGTCATACTGCTTACCAGCATGTCATACTTTGGTTTGGCGGTATTGTGAGATGAAGTGGCCCGGACCGACATTACGCGTACGCTTACGCGAGACTGGTTTTACCGTTACAAGCACTTGTGCTTAAAGGTGGCCGGTGGGTGTCTGTCTCTCTCCCTTTAGCTGAATCGAGTGTGGCTACACCCGGTCCTTGCGAAGGTTAAAATAGCACCAACTTGACAAACTATCGTTGTGGTTTTTGATGCGTAGGTAAGAACGGTTCTTGCTAAACCCGTAGCAGCCACGTAAAACTTGCAACAACAAAGTAGAGGACGTCTAACTTGTTTTTGCAGGGCATGTTGTGATGTGATATGGTCAAGACGTGATGAAATATAAGTTGTTGTATGAGATGATCATGTTTTGTTGAAGTTATCGGCAACTGGCAGAAGCCCTATGGTTGTCTCTTTGTTGCATAAGATGCAAGTGCCAAATAATTGCTTTACTTTATCGCTATGCGATAGCAATAGTTGCAAGAGCAATAGTTGGCGAGACGATCATGTGACGACACATTGATATAGATCAAGATGATGAAGATCATGGTGTCGTGCCGGTAACGATAGAGATCATGACAGTACTTTCGAGATGGAGATCAAAGGCGCAAGATGATCATGGCCATATCATGTCACATATTTTGATTGCATATGATGTTTATCTGTTATACATCTTATTCTGTTTTGTTTGACGGTAGCATTTTAAGATGATCTCTCACTAATTATCAAGAAGTGTTGTCCCTGAGTATGCACCGTTGCGAAAGTTCTTCGTGCTGAGACACCACGTGATGATCGGGTGTGATAGGCTCTACGTTCAAATACAACGGGTGCAAAACAGTTTCACACGCGGAATACTTGGGTTAGACTTGACGAGCCTAGCATATACAGATATGGCCTCGGAACACGGAGACTGAAAGGTCGAGCGTGAATCATATAGTAGATATGATCAACATAGTGATGTTCACCATTGAAAACTACTCCATCTCACGTGATGATCGGACATGGTTTAGTTGATTTGGATCATGTGATCACTTAGATGACTAGAGAGATGTCTGTCTAAGTGGGAGTTCTTAAGTAATATGATTAATTAAACTTTAATTTATCATGAACTTAGTCCTGGTAGTATTTTGCAAATTATGTTGAAGATCAATAGCTTGCGTTGTTGCTTTCATATGTTTATTTTGATATGTTCCTGGAGAAAATTGTGTTGAAAGATGTTAGTAGCAATGATGCGGATTGGATTCGTGATCTAAGGTTTATCCTCATTGCTGCACAGAAGAATTATGTCCTTAATGTACCGCTAGGTGACTGACCTATTGCAGGAGCAGATGCAGACGTTATGAACGTTTGGCTAGCTCAATATGATGACTACTTGATAGTTTTGTGCACCATGCTTAACGGCTTAGAATCGGGACTTCAAATATGTTTTGAACATCATGGACCATATGAGATGTTCCAGCAATTGAAGTTAATATTTCAAGCAAATACCCTAGTTGAGAGATATGAAGTCTCCAACAAGTTCTATGGCTAAAAGATGGAGGAGAATCGCTCAACTAGTGAGCATGTGCTCAGATTGTCTGGGTACTACAATCGCTTGAATCAAGTGGGAGTTAATCTTCCAGATAAGATAGTGATTGACAGAATTCTCTAGTCACCATCACCAAGTTAGTAGAACTTTGTGATGAACTATAGTATGCAAGGGATGACGAAAACGATTCTCGAGCTCTTCGTGATGTTGAAATCGACGAAGGTAGAAATCAAGAAAGAGCATCAAGTGTTGATGATTGACAAGACCACTAGTTTCAAGAAAAGGGCAAAGGGAAAGAAAGGGAACTTCAAGCAGAATGGCAAGCAAGTTGTCTCTCCCGTGAAGAAGACCAAAGCTGGACTAAAGCCTGAAACTGAGTGCTTACACTACAAAGGAAATGGTCACTGGAAGCGGAAATGCCCTAAATATTTGGTGGATAAGAAGGATGGCAAAGTGAACAAAGGTATATTTGATATACAGGTGTTTGATGTGTGCCTTACTAGTGTTTATAGTAGCCCCTGAGTATTTTGATACTTGTTCGGCTGCTAAGATTAGTAACTCGAAACAGGAGTTACAGAATAAACAGAAACTAGTTGAGGGTGAAGTGATGATGTGTGTTGGAAGTGGTTCCAAGATTGATATGATCATCATTGCACACTCCCTATACTTTCGGGATTAGTGTTGAACCTAAATAAATGTTATTTGGCGTTTGCGTTGAGCATGATTATGATTTGATCATGTTTATTGCAATACGGTTATTCATTTAAAATCAGAGAATAATTGTTGTTCTGTTTAAATGAATAAAACCTTTGATGGTCATACACCCAATAAAAATAGTTTGTTGGATCTTGATCGTAGTGATACACATATTCATAATATTGATGCCAAAAGATGCAAAGTTGATAATGATAGTGCAACTTATTTGTGGCACTGCCGTTTGGGTCGTATCGGTGTAAAACGCATGAAGAAACTCCATAAAGATGGACTTTCGGAATCACTTGGTTATGAATCATTTGATGCTTGCGAACCGTACCTTTTGGGCAAGATGACTAAAACTCCGTTCTCTGGAACAATGGAACAAGCTACTGACTTATTGGAAACAATACATACCGATGTATGCGGTCCAATGAGTGTTGATGCTCGTGGCAGGTATCGTTATTTTCTGACCTTCACAAGATGATTTGAGCAGATATGAGTATATCTACTTAATGAAGCACAAGTCTGAAACATTTGAAAAGTTCAAAGAATTTCAGAGTGAAGTGAAGAATCATCGTAACAAGAAAATAAAGTTTCTGTGATTTGATCACAGAGACAAATATTTAGTTATGAGTTTGGCCTTCATATAAAACTATGTGGAATAGTTTCACAGCTCACGCCACATGGAACACCACAACGTAATGGTGTGTCCGAACGTCATAACCGCACTTTATTGGATATGGCGCGATCTATGATGTCTCTTACCGATTTACCACTCTCGTTTTGGGGTTATGTATTAAAGACTGCTGCATTCACTTTAAATAGGGCACCATCTAAATCCGTTGAGATGACACCGTATGAACTATGGTTTAGCAATAAACCTAAGCTGTCGTTTCTTAAAGTTTGGAGTTGCGATGCTTATATGTAAAGGGTTTTCAACCTAATAAGCTCGAATCCAAATCGGAGAAGTGCGTCTTCATAGAATACCCAAAGGAAACTGTTGGGTACACCTTCTATCACAGATCCAAAGGCAAAAACATTCATTGCCAAGAATGGATCCTTTCTAGACAAGAAGTTTCTCTCGAAAGAAGTGAGTGGGAGGAAAGTAGAACTTGATGAGGTAACTGTACCTGCTCCCTTATTGGAAATTAGTTCATCACAGAAATCTGTTCCTGTGACTACTACACCAATTAGTGAGGAAGTTAATGATGATGATCATGAAACTTCAGATTAAGTTACTACAAAACCTCGTAGGTCTTCTAGAGTAAGATCCGCACCAGAGTGGTACGGTAATCATGTTCTGGAAGTCATGTTACTAGACCATGATGAACCTACGAACTATGAGGAAGCGATGATGAGCCCAGATTCCGCAAAATGGCTTGAGGCCATGAGATCTGAGATAAGATCCATGTATGAAAACAAAGTTTGGACTTTGATTGACTTGCCCAATGATCGGCGAGACATTGAGATTAAATGGATCTTCAAGAGGAAGACGGACGCTGATAGTGTTACTATCTACAAAGCTAGAATTGTCGCAAAAGGTTTTCGACAAGTTCAAGGTGTTGACTACGATGAGAGTTTTTCACTCGTATCTATGCTTAAGTCTATCTGAATCATGTTAGCAATTGTCGCATTTTATGAAATCTGGCAAATGGATAAACAAAACTGCATTCCTTAATGGTTTTCTTAAAGAA
This sequence comes from Triticum dicoccoides, assembly GCF_002162155.2. NCBI lineage: Eukaryota > Viridiplantae > Streptophyta > Magnoliopsida > Poales > Poaceae > Triticum > Triticum dicoccoides. The sequence continues at coordinate 664,849,337 of NC_041389.1, read as the reverse complement.
GAGTTGTATATGATGCAACCAGAAGGTTTTGTCAATCCTAAAGGTGCTAACAAATTGTGCAAGCTCCAGCGATCCATCTATGGACTGGTGCAAGCATCTCGGAGTTGGAATATATGCTTTAATGAGTTGATCAAAGCATATGGTTTTATACAAACTTTTGAAGAAGCCTGTATTTACAAGAAAGTGAGTGGGAGCTCTGTAGCATTTCTAATATTATATGTGGATGACATATTGTTAATTGGAAATGATATGGAAATTCTGGATAGCATGAAAGGATACTTGAATAAGAGTTTTTCAAAGCAAGACCTCGGTGAAGCTGCTTACACATTGAGCATCAAGATCTATATAGATAGATCAAGACGCTTGATAAGATTTTTCAATGAGTACATACCTTGATAAATTTTTGAAATAGTTCAAAATGGAACAGTCAAAGTAAGGAGTTCTTGCCTGTGTTAGAAGGTGTGAAGTTGAATAAGACTCAAGACCCGACCATTGCAGAAAATAGAAAGAGAATGAAAAGTCATTCCCTATGCCTCAGTCATAGGTTCTATAAAGTGTGCTATGCTGTGAACAGACCTATTGTATACCTTGCTCTGTGTTTGGCAAAGGAATACAATTTTGATCTAATAAGTAGATCACTGGACATGGGTCAAGAATATCCTTAGTGAGGACTAAGGAGATGTTTCTCGATTATGGAGGTGATAAAAGAGCCCGTCGTAAAAGTTACAACGATGCAAGCTTTTACACCAATCCAGATGACTCTAAGTCTCAATATGGATACATATTAAAAGTGGGAGCAATTAGCTAGAGTAGCTCCGTGCAGAGCATTGTGGACATAGAATATTTGCGAAATACATACGGCTCTGAATATGACAGACCCGTTGACTAAGCTTCTCTCACGAGCAAAACATGATCATACCTTAGTACTCTTTTGGGTGTTAATCACATGGCGATGTGAACTAGATTATTGACTCTAGTAAACCCTTTGGGTGTTGATCACATGATGATGTGAACTATGGGTATTAATCACATGCAGATGTGAATATTGGTGTTAAATCACATAGCAATGTGAACTTGATTATTGACTCTAGTGCAAGTGGGAGACTGAAGGAAATATGCCCTAGAGGCAATAATAAAGTTATTATTTATTTCCTTATTTCATGATAAATGTTTATTATTCATGATAGAATTGTATTAACCGGAAACATGATACATGTGTGAATACATAGACAAAGATATAGTCACTAGTATGCCTCTACTTGACTAGCTCATTAATCAAAGATGGTTATGTTTCCTAACCATAGACATGTGTTGTCATTTGATTAATGGGATCGCATCATTAGGAGAATGATGTGATTGACATGACCCATTCCGTTAGCCTAGCACTTGATCGTTTAGTATGTTGCTATTGCTTTCTTCATGACTTATACATGTTCCTGTAACTATGAGATTATGCAACTCCCGTTTACCGGAGGAACACTTTGGGTACTACCAAACGTTACAACGTAACTGGGAGATGATAAAGGAGTACTACAGGTGTCTCCGAAGGTACATGTTCAGTTGGCGTATTTCGAGATTAGGTTTTGTCACTCCGATTGTCGGAGAGGTATCTCTGGGCCCTCTCGGTAATGCACATCACTATAAGCCTTGCAAGCAATGTGACTAATGAGTTAGTTGCAGGATGATGCATTACGTAACGAGTAAAGAGACTTGCCGGTAACGAGATTGAACTAGGTATTGGATACCGACGATCGAATCTCGGGCAAGTAACATACCGATGACAAAGGGAACAACGTATGTTGTTATGCGGTTTCACCGATAAAGATCTTCGTAGAATATGTGGGAGCCAATATGAGCATCCAGGTTCCGCTATTGGTTATTGACCGAGAATAGTTCTAGGTCATGTCTACATTGTTCTCGAACCCGTAGGGTCCGCACGCTTAAGGTTTCGATGACAGTTATATTATGAGTTTATGAGTTTTGATGTACCGAAGGAGTTCGGAGTCCCGGATGAGATCGGGGACATGACGAGAAGTCTCAAAATGGTCGAGACGTAAAGATCGATATATTGGACGACTATATTCGGAGTTCGGAAAGGTTCCGAGTGATTCGGGTATTTTTCGGAGTACCGGAGAGTTACGAGAATTCGCCGGGGAGTATATGGGCCTTATTGGGCCATACGGGAATACAGGAGAGAGGCCGAAAGGAAGGAGGCGTGCAGCCCCCCTCTGGTCTGAATTGGACAAGGGGTGCGGCCCCCCTTTCCTTCCTCCTCTCCCCCTCTTTCCCCCCTTCTCCTACTCCAACAAGGAAGGAGGGAGTCCTACTCCCGGTGGGAGTAGGACTCCCCTTGGCGCGCCCCTACTAGGCCGGCCGCCCCCTCCCCCCTTGCTCCTTTATATACAGGGGCAGGGAGGCACCTCTAGACAACAACAATTGATCCCTTGGATCTCTTAGCCGTGTGCGGTGCCCCCCTCCACCATAATCCACCTCGATAATATCGTAGCGGTGCTTAGGCGAAGCCCTGCGTCGGTAGTACATCAAGATCGTCACCACGCCGTCGTGCTGACGAAACTCTCCCTCGACACTCGGCTGGATCAGAGTTCGAGGGACGTCATCGAGCTGAACGTGTGCTGAACTCGGAGGTGCCGTACGTTCGGTGCTTGGATCGGTCGGATCGTGAAGACGTACGACTACATCAACCGCGTTGTCATAACGCTTCCGCTTACGGTCTACGAGGGTACGTGGACAACACTCTCTCCTCTCGTTGCTATGCCATCACCATGATCTTGCGTGTACGTAGGAAATTTTTTGAAATTACTACGTTCCCCAACAGTCGGCAATGTGGGTAGCTGCCTCGAGGAAGGTGTCCATGAAGTCCTGAAAAGAGTGCTTCTTCGTATTCGCCACCTTGAGAGCCGCCAGCTTCTCTTCTTTAGCTTCCTTGCAGTGCACGCGAACCAGTGACAACGCGACGTCAGCACCACAGCGGGCAGAAGACTTCTTCCAATCTTGCACTTGGTCAGGGATTTGGTTGAGTCGAGTCATCAGCGAATCGAGACTTTGAGGAAGTTCTGCCTGAGGCCAGAGTTCGGCGTCCACTCGGGCCATCGCAGCCTTCAGCCGAGCCAGATAGTCGACTGCGCCGTCCAAGCGTGATTCCAATCGAAGCAAGTTCATGGCAACTTCATCTTTCACGAGACAGTTGATGGGGTCGAGACCTGTCTCGACCCGTCCAGTTTCAGCTTCAAAGTCCTGATAGAGTTCTGTTCCATTACAAAAAAAACAATGAGTCGACAGTATTGCAAATTTCAGTCATCGACAATTATCTAACCGAATAGTCATACCTTCAAGCTACAAGACAAGCTTCGCCGCAAGTTGTTCCAAATGGGTCTCTAGCTTGCCCGTCTTGGCTCTGAGGTTGTCAACTTCAGTGGTCAGGTTCTCCTTGTCCTTCCTTAGTTGCTTGACTTCCCGATTGGCGTCCGAGACGGCCGTCTTCAACTCCGCGTTCTCATCCTCCAGCTTGCCGACTGAAGCCACCTTCTAGTCCGCAAGCGTCGTCTTCTCACGAGCTTCTTTTTGAGCAGCCTCAAGGTCCAGGTCCTTCTTCTCCAACGCCTCCTTCATTCTCTCTAAAGAAACAACACTCTTAAGACTAGCCTGAAGTTGGTGGTTTCACTATGCACATCTGCTTATGTGGAAGTCACTCGGTTCAAAGAGACTAAATGAAAAGCAGTGGGAAGTGCGAACTACTAAGCAGATGAAACGGTCGAATGGTTACCTCCCATGATGGCCGTCTCTTCTTGAGCAGTCTTGGGATTCTTCTTGGCAAGTTCAAGGTGAAGTTCAATGCTGATATGCTTCTTCTTTAACTCAGAAAGACGAGCTCCAAGATCACAAGACCTCTGCAGTCAGCAAAAGTGATATGTCAGTCGACATAAGTAAAGGGCATCGGCGGAGAAAAGTTACTCTAAGACTACTATCAAATAAAATATTCAACAAGTAGTCCCGGGGACTACACCCAGTGGGTGCACTTAGCGTGCCCCCACTGGTTCAGATCAATACTCAGCAGGGTCTGCCCACCGTGAGTTCAAAAAAAGAGATAGATTCTAAGACCTCAGTCGACTGCCAGCACTCGACCGTGGTCTCGTGGAATACACCCAGTGGGTGCACTCGGCGTGCCCCCACTGGTTCAGAAAGTCTGCTGAGATTCAACCCAAGTCGAGTGACATGGAAGATTTCCCAAGCTCTAAGTAAAGAAACACCCCAGTGGGTGATCGGATATAAGGCAACATTCGAAAGTTCAGTCAGAGTCTTGCTGACCTGAACATTGGCCTGAAGGGGAGTACTAGCGTTGTAAGCCACCTGGCTAGCCTCGTGCACCACCTTCACCTGCTCCATGACAAGGCTTACCTAGCGAAGAGCTTCCCTAGCGGCACTCCGTGAATCGTCTGAAGTCTAATACAGAGCTAAAAGTGATGGCTGCAGAGCAGCCAAAGTAGTCGTTGGGTCAGAGGCGTGGAGTTGCACTGGAGCAGCAGGAGTTGGTGCAGTCGAGCCTGCCGGACGATCAGTCATCAGCGGGCTGGCAAACGTGACGCTGGTCCGAACAGGCTCTCCGGAACGATCGACCACTGCCTCGAGCGTTGGCGTCGACTGAGGAACCTGAACCTCAAGCCTCCTCCTACCAGCGCTCCCACTCCTCCTCTTCCTCTCCTGTAGAGGCGCTTCTTCTTCATCGTCAGGAAGCACAACAACTTCTTGCAGAACTACAAAAAGAGAGAAATGTCAGAAATTTAGCCGATTGATGATTTACTCAACTTAACGAAGCTTGCTCGGTCAGACTTACCGACTCGTGAGGTAGCCTCTTCGTATCCTGGCGCCTTATCAATGTCCATGTCAGTGGCAGCAAAGGTGGGATTGGAAAGGCACATGAATGGGTCAGTCAGAACAAGAAAATTTTCAGTCGACCTACGAAATCGCAAGCGAGATACTCACCCCGAAGCAATAGGGACGTCCATCTTAATCTGTGGCAATGTCTTACGAGCCTTGGGAGGAGCAACTTTAGGCTGCTTGGCCACCTTCTCCGTCGGCTCCGGGGTCGACGTCCGAGTGCACTTCTGAGTACTGGCACTCAGGACCACGCTTTTCCCGCGCCCGCCGGACGGATCATGCTACTGTTTGGACCGGCGCTTGGAGCGCGGCGGCGAGTCGACTTCTTCCTCCTCGTCCGACTCCTCGCGCTCCTCCTCCTCCTCTTCTCCCGGAGACTCCCACTCACCACTCTCCTCCGCACTGTCCCCTCCCTCCTGGTCCTGCTCCAAAGCTTGTTCACCGTTGGGCATCGAATGCATCTCAGTAAATACCTACAGAACAAATCGGTTGAGTCAGAGTCAGTCAACATCAAGTACAATCGGAACATGAGCGGAAAGCAGTCAGAACAAAAAGTATACCTTGTCAGGCGGGTATCTGTCGCTGAAGGGGACGACTCGCCTGGATCCTCTAGGGTTTTCCTGGTTGCCTGTAATGCTCCTTAGCCACAACGCTACGGTTCCGGATGGCACTTCTTCTGGATGGACCCGAGCGGTGTCGTCCGGACCGGAATACAACCACATCGGGTGATCGCGGGCCTAAAGAGGCTGGATGCGTGGACTGAGGAACACTTCCAGCAAGTCCAGGCCAGTAACGCCATCATTGATGAGCTGGACCACTCTATCCACCAACATCCTCGTCTCCATCGTCTCAGCAGCGGTTGCTTTCAGTGGAGCAGGGGTCTGGACGCGGTCAAACGAGAAATGGGGAAGACCGGTCGACTGACTTGGAGTTGCGATGTCCTGGCAGTAGAACCAGGTCGACTGCCAGCCTCTAACGGAGTTAGGGAGAGTCATGGCGGGAAAGGCACTCCTATTCCTCTTTTGGATACCTAAACCCCCACACATCTGGATGACATGGGTTTTCGAGTCACTCGACTTCGCCTTATTTTACCGACTGGGAACGAATGGTGAAGATATGTTTCAAAAGACCCCAGTGCGTTCGACACCCTAAGAAGTTCTTGCACATCGATACAAACGCAGCTAAGTATGTGATGGTGTTGGGAGAGAAATGGTGGAGCTGGGCACCGACAAAGTTCAAGAACCCCCGGAAGAAACGATGCGGAGGAAGCGAAAAACCGCGGTCGACGTGGGTGGCGAGCAGAACACACTCACCCGGTCGAGGCTGGGGACTCATCTCTCCCTCCGACAGCCTTGCCGCTCCCTTTGCGATTAGCCCAGACTCCGCCAGCTCGTCCAGATCTGCCTGCCGAATCGAAGACTGGATCCAATCGCCCTGAATCCAGCCCGGCAGCAGCCCCGCGTGCGACGATGATCCGCGTTGCTGCTTCTTGCCCTTCGCCACCCCCTTCGTCTTCTTCGCACGTTCTAGCACCGCCGTCTTGTCCTTCACCATGGCGACAGAGCGGCGGTGTGGGAACAGAAGAGCGGGGTGCGACGGAGGAGCGGAGAAGGGAGAAGGAGGAAACGGCGTGCACAGTGCGGACGCCTCAGTCCCGTCACCTTAAAAAGGGTCGCTTCCGAGTGACTGACACGTGGGACCAGGCGATCCTGTCAAATCCCGCAATAGTCGCACGCAGCGTACATGGCGAAAAAGGCGGCGTGGAAATCGAGGCATCACTGTTTATCCGCTCTGCCCGCTTTGGCACTCCCCGTCCCGCGCGCTTCCCCGAAATTTCGTATCCCGTGAAATTTGGGATACTCTGCAGACAATCACGCCCAAGATCCCACTCTCCGACACAGCACTCGACGCATGAGGTCACCAGTTCATTCGACAGCTCACTAAATGGATCAAGGCGACTGAGTTGACATCGAAGTACCGACGCAGGCGTTCAGACTTGCGGAAAACACTCGCGAAGGCATGATGCTCGGAGCAGGTTCAACTTCAACCAACTTTCCACTCGCGCCATAATCCATTCGGGGGCTACTGACGAGGATACAGACCTGGGGTAGGGTCATAGGCCTGACCTATACGTCCTACCCAAGGTCACTACCCTGGAAGGTAAAAAGACCAACAGTCAACAGGAGAGCGTCGGTCGAGTGCGTCGAGTGCAATCCACCCGACGACCACATCACTTGACGGTCCTCCCCTACTATCACTCGACTATATGGGGAGTCACTCGACTATATAGAAGACCAGGAGTCAGAAGAGCACACAACGGCCGGACGTTCGCTCCTTAGTCTTTATGAGCATTAAGAGTACTTAAGGCGGGCGTTACCAGTAACGCCCCTTACTTTATGTACATTAAGCCCCTTGTAATGGAGGGCAGTGGGGGTCCTGGCGCACTCTATATAAGCCACCCCCCTCCTCTGAGACAAGGGTTCGCACCCCCTGTAATACAAGACACATAATCCAATCGACCGCCTTCGGGCACCGAGACGTAGGGCTGTTACTTCCTCTGAGAAGGGCCTGAACTTGTAGACCTCGTGTGTACACCTTCACCATAGCTAAGATCTTGCCTCTCCATACCAACCCCCCCCCCCTTTCTACTGTCAGTCTTAGGACCA
>NC_041389.1:664804193-664841724 GCF_002162155.2 Triticum dicoccoides | reverse complement strand
AGCCGCCGCCACCGCTCTTCTTCGATCGCCGCCGCAGCTACCCTCACAGCCGCCGCCACCTGTCCACCCCCTTCATCTTCATCCAGCACCAGCCCGTCGCCAGCATCGCCATCATCTACCCCGACCACTTCATCTACTCCGACCACCATTGGCGACATCAGCCCCCCGCTGATTGGCGCCGCAACCATCGTCGAGTTCTTCTCTGCTGGCCTCTCCGACTCCTCCGACATGGCGTACAGCTCCTGCAGGTCTCAGTCTACGCATGCCCGGTGCTGGCAACACCGATGTGTGCCTTCTTCGATGATGTGTCCCTGGGCCTGCCAAACCTAGTGTGGCGCTTCGTCAACTTCATCTTCGTCCGTCTACGCATGCCCAGTGCCGGCAACACCGACGCGTGCCTTCGTCTACGACCTGTCCCCGGGTTTGGCAAACCCAGCGCAACGCCTCGTCAACACCGTCCTCTACCCGACGCACACTACTTCGACACCACTGCATCCATGACTAACTCAGCGCATCCTTGCGCCTGTGGCTCCATAGTGACATCCTCGACACCGGCTGCCCCGACTCGACATCGACGATGGCATCCCTTGCACGGCTACCTCGACCACGGCTACATCACCCTACACTCTCGGCTACATCGACATTGATACAAAGGGCTATCGCCTTGCTTGAGCAACCTCATGGGGCATGCATGGCTGCACCAACTCATCCATAGCATATGAATGGGTTTACACACAAGCATGTATGTGTACATATACTTAAGCAATCATATCTTGACACGTAATTTGTATAAATCTTCAACAATTCTGCATGAAAGAAATAGAGATGTAGTAATTTTGTCTTCAATAACAAAATAATTCATTTTATAATTAATACTAGAATTCACCTTTAAAATATATGTGTGTGGACTTTTTGGTCGTATGCGAGGTAGCCATGGCCACATCAATACTTGTCTTGCCTGCACTCATTAAGAATCTAGTTTCTATTCGATCTTTTACTCATAAAAACCCTATAACTATTGAATTTGATGAGCTTTTTCTGTTAAGTACACCCGTACACGTATGGTGCTTCACCGATGTGACAACCCGACGAGCTCTACCCGGTCCACCCATCTTTACCTACCGCCACCGCTCCAGTTGCTCTCTCCGCCGGTGTGGATCTTTGGCATGCTCACTTGGGTCATCCCAATTCTGCTACGCTTTGTCATATTCTTCATACTTTCAGTTTTTCATGTGATAAGATCTACAATCACACTTGCGATGCTTGTGGTTTAGGCAAACATGTCTGTCTTTCGTTTAGTGCGTCATCCATCATTGCATCATATCCCTTTGAGTTAATTCATACCGATGTCTGGACATCTCCTGTTGCAAGTAATTAGGGCTATTTTTATTATCTTATCATTTTATATGATTTTTCTCACTGTGTGTGGACATTTCCTTTACGACAAAAATATGATGTTCTCTCTACTCTCACGGCTTTTTACTCCTATGTCACTACGCAATTTTGTCGTCCCATACATGCATTCCAAACTGATAATGGAAAAGAGTTCGATAATCTCGTCGTCCGTACCTTACTCACCATGCATGGTACTATCTTTCGTCTCACTTGCATGTATACTTCGCAACAAAATGGTTGTGTTGAACGTGTGCTTCGCACTCTTAATGACTGTGTTCGCGCACTTCTTTTTCATGCTAACGTGCCTCCACGATTTTGGCCGGATGCTCTTGCCACGGCATCCCTTCTTAATATCCGTCCATGTCGTCCTCGCTGGAACTATGCACAGCATCAGTTGTTTTTTGGTACTCCACCTTCCTATGACGAGATACGCGTCTTCGGGTGTCTATGCTATCCTAGTATTGCATCCACCACTCCTCATAAACTAGCTCCACGCTACGTCACTCGCATCTTTATCGGTTACCCATCCAATACCAAAGGCTACCGGTGCTATGATCCTATTTCCCACCGTGTGATCACCTCGAGGCACGTGTACTTTGACGAAAAAGTATTTCCTTTGCACCAGGTTACTCCGGCCATCGCCCCATCATCGCCTACTTTCGACGACCCATGGTTGGCTCCTTTGGAGGCGCCTCGTCGTCCCCATGGATGGCGCTTGCGGGTCGCCCCTGCACCACCACTTGGCTCCTCAGCACCCAGCAGTGTTGTAGACTCAGCTGCCACGGCAGCCTCGGTGCTAGACGTAGTAGCGCCCTCTACACCGACCATGTCGGCCTCATCGGCTACGGGGCTCTCTTCAGCGACGGGCTAGACCTTCCGTCGCCGCGCCGTCGGCCTCGCCGGTCTCGCCAGCTGCGGGGCTCTCCTCAGTGACGGGCTTGACCTCAACAGCCTCGCCCGTTGCCACGTTGTCGGCCTCATTGGTCTCATTGGCCTCGGCTCGCCGTCCTTGCTGGCCTCCCCGGTCTCGCCGACCCCTTATGATGACTCGCCGCCCATACCCTCGCCACCACACAAGGTGACGACTCGAGGTTGCACTGACGTGTTATGCCCCAGCCAGAGGTATCTGTCGGACCAATACGCATGCGCCGCCTCGACGTCCTCTCCGTCACCCATTCCAACGTTGGTGTAGGTTGCTCTTCGCAACCCTCATTGGCTCATAGCAATGGAGGAGGAGTTTGATGCCTTACAATGCAATTGCACTTGGCAGCTTGTTCCCCAGCCGCGACATGCTAACATCATTAGTGGGAAGTGGGTCTTTCGGCACAAGACTCGCCCTAACAGTTCTCTCAAGCGTTACAAAACTTGTTAGGTGGTCCACGGTTTTCGACAACGCGCAGGAGTTGACTTCACTGACACGTTCGCTTCGGTGGTCAAGTCGGGCACAATTCGCACTGTCTTGCAGCTTGCGATCTCCCGTGCCTGGTCTGTGCATTAGATGGACGTCTCCAATGCCTTTCTTCATGGACATCTTGCCGATCAGGTCTTCTGCGAGCATCCCACGGCTTCATCGATGCCAACTGTTGGATATATGCCCTAGAGGCAACAATAAAATGATTATTATTATATTTCCTTGTTCATGATAATTGTCTATTATTCATGCTATAATTGTGTTATCCGGAAATCATAATACATGTGTGAATACATAGACCACAACATGTCCCTAGTAAGCCTCTAGTTGACTAGCTCGTTGATCAATAGATAGTCATGGTTTCCTGACTATGGACATTGGATGTCATTGATAACGGGATCACATCATTGGGAGAATGATGTGATGGACAAGACCCAATCCTAAGCATAGCACAAGATCGTGTAGTTCGTTTGCTAGAGCTTTTCCAATGTCAAGTATCTTTTCCTTAGACCATGAGATCGTGTAACTCCCGGATACCGTAGGAGTGCTTTGGGTGTACCAAACGTCACAACGTAACTGGGTGACTATAAAGGTATACTACGGGTATCCCCGAAAGTATCTGTTGGGTTGACACGGATCGAGACTGGTATTTGCCACTCCGTATGATGGAGAGGTATCTCTGGGCCCACTCGGTAATGCATCATCATAATGAGCTCAAAGTGACCACGTGTTTGGTCACGGGATCATGCATTACGGTACGAGTAAAGTGACTTGCCGGTAACGAGATTGAACGAGGTATTGGGATACCGATGATCGAATCTCGGGCAAGTAACGTACCAATTGACAAAGGGAATTGTATACGGGGTTACTCGAATCCTCAACATTGTGGTTCATCCAATGAGATCGTCGTGGAATATGTGGGAGCCAACATGGGTATCCAGATCCCGCTGTTGGTTATTGGTCGGAGAGCTGTCTCGGTCATGTCCGTGTGATTCCCGAACCCATAGGGTCTACACACTTAAGGTTGGGTGATGCTAGGGTTGTAGAGATATTAGTATGCGCAAACCAAAAAGTTGTTTGGAGTCCCGGATGAGATCCTGAACGTCACGAGGACTTTCGGAATGGTTCGAAGGTAAAGAATTCTATATAGGAAGTCCAGTTTCGGCCACCGGGAAAGTTTCGGGGGTCACTAGTATTGTACCGGGACCACTGGAAGGGTCCCGGGGGTCCATCGGGTGGGGCCACCTATCCCGGAGGGCCACGTGGGCTGAAAGGGGAAGGGAACCAGCCCCTGGTGGGCTGGTGCGCCCCTCCTTGGGCCTCCCCTAAGCCTAGGGTTGGAAACCCTAGGGGTGGGGGCTCCCCACTTGACTTGGGGGGCAAGTCCCCCCCCTAGGCCGCCGCTCCCCCTTGGAGATGGGATCTCCAGGGCCGGTGCACCCCCTAGGCCCCCTATATAAATAGGGGGGAGGGAGGGCAGCCGCACCCTAGTCCCTGGCGCCTCCCTCTTCCCCGTACCACCTCTTCCTCTCGCTGAGCTTGGCGAAGCCCTACCGATATCGCCGCTGCTTCCACCACCACACCGTCGTGTTGCTGGATCTCCATCAACCTCTCCTTCCCCCTTGCTGGATCAAGAAGGAGGAGACGTCTTCCCCAACCGTACGTGTGTTGAACGCGGAGGTGCTGTCCGTTCAGCACTAGGATCATCGGTGATTTGGATCACGACGAGTACGACTCCCTCAACCCCGTTCTATTGAACGCTTCCGCTTGCGATCTACAAGGGTATGTAGATGCCCTCCTCTCTCTTGTTGCTAGATGAACTCCATATATTGATCTTGTTGAAGTGTAGAAAAAATTTATTTTCTGCAACGTTCCCCAACAGTGGCATCATGAGCCAGGTCTATGCGTAATTTCTATGCACGGGTAGAACACAAATTTGTTGTGGGCGTAGATGTTGTCAATTTTCTTGCCACTACTAGTCTTATCTTGTTTCGGCGGCATCGTGGGATGAAGCGGCCCGGACCGACCTTACACGTACGCTTACGTGAGACTGGTTCCACTGACTGACGTGCACTAGTTGCATAAGGTGGCTAGCGGGTGTCTGTCTCTCCCACTTTAGTCGGATCGGATTTGATGAAAAGGGTCCTTATGAAGGGTAAATAGAAATTGGCATATCACGTTGTGGCTTTCACGTAGGTAAGAAACGTTCTTGCTAGAACACTATTGCAGCCACGTAAAACATGCAACAACAATTAGAGGACATCTAACTTGTTTTTGCAGCATATGCCTTGTGATGTGATATGGCCAAAAGGTTGTGATGAATGATATATATATGTGATGTATGAGATCATGTTCTTGTAATAGGAATCATGACTTGCATGTCGATGAGTATGACAACCGGCAGGAGCCATAGGAGTTGTCTTAATTATTGTATGACCTGTGTGTCAATGATTAAACGCCATGTAATTACTTTACTTTATGGCTAAACCGTTAGCCATAGTAGTAGAAGTAATAGTTGGCAAGCAGCTTCATGGAGACATGATGATGGAGATCATGATGATGGAGATCATGGTGTCATGCCGGTGACGAAGATGATCATGGCGCCCCGAAGATGGAGATCAAAGGAGCTATATGATATGGGCCATATCATGTCACTATTTGATTGCATGTGATGTTTATCATGTTTTTGCATCTTATTTGCTTAGAACGACGGTAGTAAATAAGATGAGCCCTCATAATTATTTCAAGAAAGTGTTCCCCCTAAATGTGCGCCATTGCAAAAGTTCGTTGTTTCGAAGCACCACGTGATGATCGGGTGTGATAGATTCTAACGTCCACATACAACGGGTGTAAGACAGATTCACACATGCAAAACACTTAGGTTAACTTGACGAGCCTAGCATGTACAGGCATGGCCTCGGAACACAAGAGACCGAATGGTCGAACATGAGTCGTATGGAAGATACGATCAACATGGAGATGTTCACCGATGATGACTAGTCCGTCTCACGTGATGATCGGACACGACCTAGTTGACTCGGATCATGTATCACTTAGACGACTAGAGGGATGTCTAATCTAAGTGGGAGTTCATTAAATAATTTGATTAGATGAACTTAATTATCATGAACTTAGTCTAAAAACCTTTGCAAAATGTCTTGTAGATCAAATGGCCAACGCTCATGTCAACCTCAACTTCAACGTGTTCCTAGAGAAAACAAAGCTGAAAGATGATGGCATCAACTATACGGACTGGGTCCGGAACCTGAGGATCATCCTCATAGCTGCCAAGAAAGCATATGTCCTAGAAGCACCGCTAGGTGAAGCACCCATCCCAGAGAACCAAGACATTATGAACGATTGGCAGTCACGTGCTGATGATTACTCCCTCGTTCAGTGCGGCGTGCTTTACAGCTTAGAACCGGGGCTCCAAAAGCGTTTTGAGCAACGCGGAGCATATGAGATGTTCGAAGAGCTGAAAATGGTTTTTCAAGATCATGCCCGGGTCGAGAGATATGAAGTCTCCGACAAGTTCTACAGTTGTAAGATGGAGGAAAATAGTTCTGTCAATGAGCACATACTCAAAATGTCTGGGTTGCACAACCGCTTGTCCCAACTAGACATTAACCTCCCGGACGAGGCGGTCATTGACAGAATCCTTCAGTCGCTCCCACCTAGCTACAAGAGCTTTGTGATGAACTACAATATGCAGGGCATGGTGAAAACTATTCCTGAAGTATTTTCAATGCTGAAATCAGCAGAGGTGGAAATCAAAAAGGAACATCAAGTGTTGATGGTCAATAAAACCACTAAGTTCAAGAAGGGCAAGGGTAAGAAGAACTTCAAGAAGGACGGCAAGGAAGTTGTCGCGCCTGGTAAACCAGTTGCCGGGAAGAAGCCAAAGAATGGACCCAAGCCTGACACTGAGTGCTTTTATTGCAAAGGGAAGGGTCACTGGAAGCGGAACTGCCCCAAATACTTAGCGGACAAGAAGGCCGGCAACACTAAAGGTATATGTGATATACATGTAATTGATGTGTACCTTACCAGTACTCGTAGTAGCTCCTGGGTATTTGATACCGGTGTGGTTGCTCATATTTGTAACTCAAAACAGGAGATGCGGAATAAGCAGAGACTGGTGAAGGACGAGGTGACGATGCGCGTCGGGAATGGTTCCAAGGTCGATGTGATCGCCGTCGACACGCTACCTCTACATTTACCTACGGGATTAGTTTTAAACCTCAATAATTGTTATTTAGTGCCATCTTTGAGCAGGAACATTGTACCTAGATCTCGTTTAATACGAGATGGCTACTCATTTAAATCCTAGAATAATGGTTGTTCTATTTATATGAGAGATATGTTTTATGGTCATGCCCTGCTGATCAATGGTTTATTCTTAATGAATCTCGAACGTAATGTTACACATATTCATAGTGTGAATACCAAAAGATGTAAGATTGATAATGATAGTCCCACATATCTGTGGCACTGCCGCCTTTGTCATATTGGTGTCAAACGCATGAAGAAGCTCCATACAGATGGACTTTTGGAGTCCCTTGATTTCGAATCATTTGACACGTGTGAACCATGCCTCATGGGTAAAATGACCAAGACTCCGTTCTCCGGGATAATAGAGCGAGCAACCAACTTATTGGAAATTATACATACTGATGTGTGCGGTCCAATGAGCGTTGAGGCTCGCGGTGGCTATCGTTATGTTCTCACCCTCACTGATGACTTAAGTAGATATGGGTATGTTTACTTAATGAAACACAAGTCTGAGACCTTTGAAAAGTTCAAGGAATTTCATAATGAGGTAGAGAATCAACGTGACCGAAAAATAAAGTTTTTGCGATCAGATCGTGGAGAAGAATATTTAAGTCACGAATTTGGTACGCACTTAAGGAAATGTGGAATTGTTTCACAACTCACGCCGCCTGGAACACCTCAGCGTAACGGTGTGTCCGAACATCGTAATCGCACTTTATTGGATATGGTGCGGTCTATGATGTCTCTTACCGATTTACCGCTATCATTTTGGGGATACGCTTTAGAGACAGCCACATTCACTTTAAATAGGGCACCATCTAAATCCGTTGAGACGACACCGTATGAATTATGGTTTGGGAAGAAACCTAAGCTATCGTTTCTAAAAGTTTGGGGATGCGATGCTTATGTCAAGAAACTTCAACCTGAAAAGCTCGAACCCAAGTCGGAAAAATGCGTCTTCATAGGATACCCTAAGGAAACCATTGGGTATACCTTCTACCTTAGATCTGAAGGCAAGATCTTTATTGCCAAGAACGGGTCCTTTCTGGAGAAAGAGTTTCTCTCGAAAGAAGTAAGTGGGAGGAAAGTAGAACTCGATGAAGTACTACCTCTTGAACCAGAAAGTAGTACAGCTCAGGAAGATGTTCTTGTGGTGCCTACACCGACTGGAGAGGAAATTAATGATGATGATCAAGGTACTTCGGATCAAGTTGCTACTGAACTTCGTAGGTCCACAAGGACACGTTCCACACCAGAGTGGTATGGCAACCCTGTCCTAGAAATCATGTTGTTAGACAACGGTGAACCTTCGAACTATGAAGAAGTGATGGCGGGCCCAGATTCCAACAAATGGCTTGAAGCCATGCAATTCGAGATAGGATCCATGTATGAAAACAAAGTATGGACTTTGACAGACTTGCCCGATGATTGGCGAGCGATAGAAAACAAATGGATCTTTAAGAAGAAGACGGACGCGGATGGTAATGTTACCATCTATAAAGCTCGACTTGTCGCTAAGGGTTATCGGCAAGTTCAAGGGGTTGACTACGATGAGACTTTCTCTCCCGTAGCAAAGCTGAAGTCCGTCCGAATCATGTTAGCAATTGCCGCATACTATGATTATGAGATATGGCAGATGGACGTCAAAACGGCATTCCTTAACGGCTATCTTAAGGAAGAACTGTATATGATGCAGCCGGAAGGTTTTGTCGATCCAGAGAATGCTAACAAGGTATGCAAACTCCAGCGATCCATTTATGGGCTGGTGCAAGCATCTCGGAGTTGGAACATTCGCTTTGATGAGATGATCAAAGCGTTTGGGTTTATGCGGACTTATGGAGAAGCCTGCGTTCACAAGAAAGTGAGTGGGAGCTCTATAGCATTTCTCATATTATATGTAGATGACATACTTTTGGTGGGAAATCATATAGAACTTTTGGACAGCATTAAGGCCTACTTGAATAAGTGTTTTTCAATGAAGGACCTTGGAGAAGCTGCTTACATATTAGGCATCAAGATCTATAGGGATAGGTCGAAATGCCTCATAGGTCTTTCACAAAGCACATACCTTGATAAGATATTGAAGAAGTTCAATATGGATCAGCCCAAGAAGGGGTTCTTGCCTGTGTTTCAAGGTGTGAAATTGAGCTTGGCTCAATGCCCGACCACGGCAGAAGATAGAGAAAAGATGAGTGTCATCCCCTATGCCTCGGCCATAGGGTCTATTATGTATGCCATGCTGTGTACAAGACCTGATGTAAACCTTGTCGTAAGTTTGGTAGGAAGGTACCAAAGTAATCCTGGCATGGAACACTGGACAACGGTCAAGAATATCCTGAAGTACCTGAAAAGTACTAAGGACATGTTTCTCGTTTATGGAGGTGATGAAGAGCTCGTCGTAAAGGGTTACGATGACGCTAGCTTCGACACAGATCTGGATGACTCTAAGTCACAAACCGGATACATGTATATTTTGAATGGTGGGGCAGTAAGCTGGTGTAGTTGCAAGCAGAGCGTCGTGGCGGGATCTACATGTGAAGCAGAGTACATGGCAGCCTCGGAGGCAGCGCATGAAGCAATATGGATGAAGGAGTTCATCACCGACCTAGGAGTCATACCCAATGCATCGGGGCCGATCACTCTCTTCTGTGACAACATTGGAGCTATTGCCCTTGCCAAGGAGCCCAGGTTTCATAAGAAGACCACGCACATCAAGCGTCGCTTCAACTCCATTCGTGAAAATGTTCAAGATGGAGACATAGATATTTGCAAAGTGCATAAGGATCTTAATGTCGCAGATCCGTTGACAAAACCTCTTCCGCGAGCAAAACATGATCAACACCAGAACTCTATGGGTGTTCGATTCATCACAATGTAACTAGATTATTGACTCTAGTGCAAGTGGGAGACTGTTGGAAATATGCCCTAGAGGCAATAATAAAATGATTATTATTATATTTCCTTGTTCATGATAATTGTCTATTATTCATGCTATAATTGTGTTATCCGGAAATCGTAATACATGTGTGAATACATAGACCACAACATGTCCCTAGTAAGCCACTAGTTAACTAGCTCGTTGATCAATAAATAGTCATGGTTTCCTGACTATGGACATTGGATGTCATTGATAACGGGATCACATCATTGGGAGAATGATGTGATGGACAAGACCCAATCCTAAGCATAGCACAAGATCGTGTAGTTCGTTTGCTAGAGCTTTTCCAATGTCAAGTATCTTTTCCTTAGACTATGAGATTGTGTAACTCCTAGATACCGTAGGAGTGCTTTGGGTGTACCAAACGTCACAACATAACTGGGTGACTATAAAGGTATACTACGGGTATCCCCGAAAGTATCTGTTGGGTTGACACAGATCGAGACTGAGATTTGTCACTCCGTATGACGGAGAGGTATCTCTGGGCCCACTCGGTAATGCATCATCATAATGAGCTCAAAGTGACCAAGTGTTTGGTCACGGGGTCATGCATTACGGTACGAGTAAAGTGACTTGCCGGTAACAAGATTGAACGAGGTATTGGGATACCGACGATCGAAACTCGGGCAAGTAACGTACCGATTGACAAAGGGAATTGTATACAGGGTTACTCGAATCCTCGACATTGTGGTTCATCCGATGAGATCATCGTGGAACATGTGGGAGCCAACATGGGTATCCAGATCCCGCTGTTGGTTATTGGCCGGAGAGTTGTCTCGGTCATGTCTGCGTGATTCCCGAACCCATAGGGTCTACACACTTAAGGTTCGGTGACACTAGGGTTGTAGAGATATTAGTATGCGCAAACCCGAAAGTTGTTAGGAGTCCCGGATGAGATCCCGGACGTCATGAGGAGTTACGGAATGGTCCGGAGGTAAAGAATTCTATATAGGAAGTCCAGTTTCGGCCATCGGGAAAGTTTCGGGGGTCACAGGTATTGTACCGGGACCACCGGAAGGGTCCCGGGGGTCCACCGGGTGGGGCCACCTATCCCGAAGGGCCACGTGGGCTGAAAGGGGAAGGGAACCAGCCCCTGGTGGGCTGGTGCGCCCCCCCCCCTTGGGCCTCCCCTGCGCCTAGGGTTGGAAACCCTAGGGGTGGGGGGCGCCCCACTTGACTTGGGGGGCAAGTCCCCCTCCTAGGCCGCCGCCCCCCCTTGGAGATGGGATCTCCAGGCCGGCGCACTCCCTAGGCCCCCTATATAAAGAGGGGGGAGGGAGGGTAGCCGCACCCTAGTCCCTGGCGCCTCCGTCTTCCCCGTACCACCTCTCCCTCTCGCTGAGCTTGGCGAAGCCCTGCCGATATCGCCGCTGCTTCCACCACCACGCCGTCGTGCTGCTGGATCTCCATCAACCTCTGCTTCCCCCTTGCTGGATCAAGATGGAGGAGATGTCTTCCCCGACCGTACGTGTGTTGAACGCGGAGGTGATGTCCGTTCAGCACTAGGATCATCGGTGATTTGGATCATCACGAGTACGACTCCCTCAACCCTGTTCTCTTGAACGCTTCCGCTCGCAATCTACAAGGGTATGTAGATGCACTCCTCTCTCTCTTGTTGCTAGATGAACTCCATAGATTGATCTTGGTGAAGCATAGAAATTTTTTATTTTCTGCAACGTTCCCCAACACCACTTGCCCTGATCATGTGCTCTTTCTCTCAGGCTCTCTTTATGGGCTTAAGCAAGCGCCACGTGCGTGGTACCAGCGTATTGCCGCCTTCTTACAGCAGATTGGGTTCCAAGCTATATGTTCTGATGCCTCTCTGCCCGTTCATCATCACGGCTCTGTGACTGCTTACCTGCTTCTCTACGACGACGACATTATCTTGACGGCCTCGTCGGTTGAGCTTCTTCATCAGCTCACCGCTCATCTCCGTGACGAGTTCGCCATCAAGCATTTGGGCCCCTTCCATTACTTCCTCGGGATTGAGGTGGTCTGGCGTGCTGATGGGTTCTTTCTTCATAAACAAAAGTACACCCACGAGCTGCTCGATCGCGCCGGCATGCTTAACTGCAAGCCAACATCTATGCATGTTGAGACGAAGGCAAAGGTTTCCGATCTCGACGGCTCACCCGCCCCCGATGTTGCCTTCTACCAATCAATCGTTGGTGCTTTGCAGTACTGATTTGCAGTACGCGGTTCAGCAGGTGTGCCTTCATATGTACTCTTCATGGGACTCTCATTGGACCTTGGTGAAGCGCATTCTTCGGTACATTCGTGGCATCATGGCTCTTGGTCTCACGCTAATGTCCTCCACCTCAACCGTCATGATCGCCTACCCCGATGCCAATTGGGTTGGCTGCCCTAACACATGTCGATCCACCTCGGGTTACTTTGTATATATTGGGTTGTCTCTCATCTCGTGGTCATCCAAGCGAATGGTGTCTCATTCGAGTGCTGAGGGAGAATACTGTGTTGTGGACAACGTTGTCGCCAAGTGCTCCTCGCTCCATCAACTCCTTCATGAGTTGCATCATGATGTGTCCAAGGCCATGATGGTGTACTGTGACAACGTCTCCGTAGTCTACCTCTCCGCTAACCCTATACATCATCGCCGGACGAAACAGATTGAGCTTGATATTCAATTTGGGCGTGAGCAGGTCCCCCTCGGTCATGTTCCCACCGCACAACAATTTGCTGATGTGATGACTAAGGTACTGCCCACTCCTACATTCGAGGAGTTTCGGTCCAGTCTCTGTGTTGCTGGCGCATCAACTGCGGGGGAGGGGGTGTTGAGTATGTAATATTTGCATGTATATTTCTTGTATATCAAGCCCTCCTCCTTCCATGTATAGTTGAGGATGTGGCCGTCCCTTGTACTTATGTATACGTGCATATGCACCCGATGAATATATCGGGAGTTGCACCAAACTACACAGAGAACACGGGAATCACTTGTTCTTTGATAGCAATTTCAGTACAAGAGTTTGGGCTTACTTGCGGATTGACTGGGCTGACAGGGATGATATATATGATATAACTAGGCAAGCCAGGAGGGATATACAAAAGTTTTTTTTGTGGAGGTGGTGTTTACTGCTTGCTGGAATATCTGGGTTGTTAGAAATGTAAAGGTCTTGAGGCATGAGATGTTAGGACCCCGACTCGATGCCACATCGATCTAGCATGTAACACATCATATCACTTTCTGGCCTCACGCACGGTATTCCCACGGGTGCCACCTTACCTGGCCCGGGACCGTTTGCGCCTTTTGGCTCACGTATATGATAGTGCCGCTAGCATCCATATGACAAAGAACCCGGGCTGACATGGCTAGTCGTGAACCCAAAGTGGCACAAACTTACAGGGACAGGCATCCATGACCCAGCATCGAACGTGTCGGTCATCAACGAGTGAATCCGGGCTGTAGCACTGGGCTAGCAGGACTCCGGTAAACTGGGCTGTAGCGGGCTAACAGGACTCCGATATCCATCGCGTGACATTTCCCCGAAGGGACAGACACAGGAACGAAGAAGGACACATGTCGGCCAGCCTAAGTGTTCCGGAGCAGTAGCAAGCTACCAAGGCTTAGTGGAAACACTAGGAGACATTTCCCGGTAAGAGAGGCTACTAAGGATAAACAACTAGATAGTCAGATCCCACACATACCAAGCATTTCAATCATACACACAATATGCTCGATATGTGCAAATACAACAAGGCATCACAACATGACTCTACGACACAAGTACTTTATTTAAAGGCTCAGAGAGCCATACATATCATATACACAAGTACGGGTCACACGACCCAGCATTCAAGTCATATAGACATACAAGCCAACAGCGGAAGTAACTTGTCTGAGTACAGACAACTAGTAAAATAAAAGAGGCTTGGGGAAGCCTGGCTATACTACATGGTCCTTCACAAGCTCAGGATCACCACCTGGGCCTCAGTCTACTCATCGATGTCAACGTCTACGAAGAACCCATCAGAAGGGGTTGCAGCGTCTTCTGAAAATGTAAATTAAAGCAACATGAGTACAAAGGTACTCAGCAAGACTTACATCAGATCCTACATACATGCACATTATCAAGAAGGGTTGGTGGGGTTATTGTAGCAAGCCAGCTTTGACTCTTGGCTAAGCTATCCTACGAGACACCAACTTGAAATGGTTTTGCGCACACGAGTCCACTACACACCAACTCAATACACCACCGAGGATCCACCTCCGTCATCCTACGGAAGAGCCATCCTCGACACTCATGCTTATCTTGAGATTTTTAGTAGTATCTATTTACTTGTCTATGAACTGTATAGGCAACCAAGTAGTCCTTTACCGCGGACGCGGCTATTCGAATAGATAATGTTAACCCTGCAGGGGTGTACTTCTTCATACATGTTTCCACCACTTAGCGTCTGCACACGACATGTGCTCGGCAGACTTCAAGCGAAAGCCGACGTGGGTGTAGACCACGACCTACCTAAACACCTAAGTCTCTAGTCCAGGTTTATCGCCTATTCAGGTTCCATCTGCAGGGAGTCCGGCCGAGGTTTCCACATACGGCCCCGAACGATGTGTACAGGGTTCCGAGACACCTAACGGGTGCCCGGCATACCCGGCCATGTACCTACCGCATCACAGCCCACCCCGCGGGTCAGCGCTGCCCACGGCCTCCAGTAAGATACAAACACCAGAAACTACTTGCAACTCCTGGACAGAGGACTAGGGTGAATAAGAAGTCGAGCGGGATAATATTTCAGGGCCCAATGCATGGTAGTAGCTGAATCTTAAATCACACATACAGATCTCAGTGCTTAAGGTCGGCTTCAATGAAACAACCCACCATGTACTCCTACATGGCCTCTCATCGATACCTTTACCAAATCGTGTTCAACACATCACTCTCATTACCGGCATGATCATTTCACTCTAGCCCATCACCCAGATGAACTAGACCTGACACGACTCTAAGCATAGCAGGCATAGCAAGGTAGGAACAACACATACATATGGCTCAATCAACTCCTACACATGCTAGTGGGTTTCATCTAGTTACTGTGACAATGACAGGTCATGCAGAGGAAATGAGTTCAACTACCCTAGCACACAGCAGTTTGAAACGCGTTGTCTTAATGCAATAAAAGAGAGCAGAAGCGAGAACATGGGATTGTATCGATATGATCAAATGGTTGGTTGCTTGCCTGATGGGTCGATGCACTGAAATTGTTCTTCGTTAGGGTAATCGTGGTACTCCTCGGAGACAAAACCTGCCACAAAGAGCACCGATACACAACCATCACCAAACAATATGCAACAATATGATGCATCCATGAGACATGGCAAAATGAGTGTATTGGGCTAATGCAACTAAGACAAGATGGGTTTGAACCATTTTGAATCAAAGATTCAAGTTTCAAACTCATAAATGGCCCTTTTAAGTGCTTTATCTTGTTCTGCACTAAACATCAGGTTATCTTGCTTAAACATGCATGAAACCAGTATAGATGGATAGATTGGATTTTTCTGATCATTTTTCATATATAAAACTTTGCATTTGGAGTTACAGATTAATTTCTATGATTTTTTAAAGTTTGTGGTATTTACTGGAATTTCCTGTATAAAAATAATTCCAGTAAATAAATTACTGCGTCAGCATTACGTCAGGATGACGTTAGCGGTCAACGGAACAGTCCAGGTCAACCCTGACTAGTGGGTCTCGTGTGTCAGTGTAATTAGTTTAACTAAATATTAATTAAAACTAATCCTGATTAGTTAACAGGGCTGGGCCGCACCTGTCATTGACCCAGGGGGGTCAAACTGGCCCACCCGTGGTCAAACGAGGGGTCAGCGGGGTCAACTCGCCGGCGTTTAGCCGCTGGCGAGGCCGAACGTGGCGGCGAGAGTGGTTTTGTGCATTCCGGCGACCAAAAGAGCCGCGGAGGGCATCTACGTGTAGCTGGGAGCAAGCCGCAGCTCTTGGTGGCGTTGGTTGAGCTCGGGGTGGCCGGAAACGGCGCCGGCGACGACCTTGGCGGTCGCTGAAGTTCGGGTGATGATGAACCTGAAGCTACGGGACACGGCGAGGCTCGTGGTGAGGTGCTATGGGTTCCTACGAGTGCGATGAGTGCGTTGGACATGGTGGTGTGCCCAGTGGGTGGCCGGAGTCACGTCGGCGACGAGCTCCGCGGCGGCGCATGCGGGTAAGCTACATGCAGTCGCTACGGGGCTCGGAAGCGAGAAAGGAAAGGGGGGAGAGATAGCTAGGCTCACGGCGATCTCGAGGAACCAGACGGCGCGGTCGGGGACGAGCTGGTGCGGTGGTGACGGCGAAGGGGATCTCCGGTGATGGCGGAGTCGGGCGAGGTCGGTGCAGAGGCCTCGGGGCAAGCAAGCGCTCGGGGCTCAGCTAGCTCGAAGAAGAGGAGGGCGGCGGAGCTCCTGGACACGACGGCACGGCGCAAGGACGACGGAGAGCGCGACTACGGCGACGGTGCGGCTGCGGTGGCGTCGGCCATGGTGTGGGAGAGCGAGGGAGAGAGGCAGGGGGGAAATGGAAGTGTCCACCGGGTTCGGGGCGCGACGTGGAGCTCATACCGGTCAGCAGAGAGGCGAGGGGAGGAAGCAGGGCGGCGGGCAGCTGCGTGGAGCGTGCTGGTGCCGCCGTCGAGCACCTGCATGCCTGCCTGGCGAAGGCAAGCAGCTCGCTGGAGCGGCTGCTGGGCTGGGCCGGCTAGTTGGGCTGGCTAGTTGGGCTGCCAGGTTAGTTCCCTCTCTCTCTCTTTATTTATCTTTTTATTTATTTATTCTGTCACTTTGTGGACTTCCTAAAAATACCTAAACAACTCCAAAATTCACCAAACTGCTCATGGCCATTAACTTTAATATATCCAGCATGGAACATTTTAGTTTGCGATTATTTGAGCATTTAAAATAATTTATATAATTTAAATGCCCAAACTCAAATACTTATGATTTAATTCAAAGACCTTAGGATGACCTAGAAAATTGTGCACCACTTTTGGCAGAGGTTCTGAACCAAGGCAAAAATGATGGACATTTTAGAAGGGCATTTCAGGTTCATTGAAAATATTTTTAGTAAACCCTAGTTGGTTTCAGAGGGGGCTCGGGGTTCTGTCATCCCCATTTCAAGTTTCTGTTGAGAAAAATAGACATGATGCAACACTCTAATGCATGAACTAGCTAGGGTGTGACAACTCACCCCCACTCAAAAGAATCTCGTCCCGAGATTTAGGTTCCTCCGGAAAGAAGGCGGGGTACTCAAGTCAAAGACGATCCTCCCTTTCCCAAGTTGCTTCCTTCTCAGAATGGTGCGACCATTGAACCTTGAGAAACTTGATATTATGACGTCGAGTGGTACGCTCGGCTTGATCGAGGATACGAACAGGGTACTCTCGATACGTGAGGTTATCTTGAAGATCAAGTGTTTCGTGGTCCACTCCATGGATAGGATCCGAGAAGCAATGCCTGAGTTGAGAAACGTGGAAGACATCGTGGACTCTGGAGAGATGCGGAGGTAGTTCCAGTTGGTAGGTAACTTCTCCTCGTTTAGCGAGAATGCGAAAGGGTCCAATGTAGCGAGGAGCCAATTTTCCTTTGATACCGAAACGATGGGTTCCCTTCAGAGGAGTAACCCGAAGGTAAGCCTTCTCGTCAACCTCAAAAGTCATAGCCTTATGTTTCGGTCATATTGACTCTTTTGACGAGATTGGGTTGTTTTCAACTTTTCACGAACAATGCGAACTTGCTCTTCTGCTTCCTGGATCATATCCGGGCCAAAGAATTGTCTTTCCCCGGTTACTGACCAGTTAAGGGGTGTTCGACACCTTCGTCCATAGAGAACTTCAAAAGGGGCTTTACCCAAGCTAGATTGACAGCTGTTGTTATAAGCAAATTCAGCAAATGGAAGGCATTTCTCCCAATCCATTCCGAATGAGATAACAGAAGCTCGAAGCATGTCTTCTAGAATCTGGTTGACACGTTCTACTTGACCACTTGATTGAGGGTGAAAAGCAGTGCTAAAGGAAAGGCGGGTGAGGGAGTCCCGGATTAGGGGGTGTCCGGATAGCCGGACTACCATCATCGGCCGAACTATCATCATCGACCGGACTCCAAGACTATGAAGATACAAGATTGAAGACTTCGTCCCGTGTCCGGATGGGACTTTCCTTGGCGTGGAAGGCAAGCTTGGCGATACGGAAACGTAGATCTCCTACCGTTGTAACCGACTCTATGTAACCCTAGCCCTCTCCGGTGTCTATATAAACCGGATGGCTCTAGTCCGTAGGACAACAACAACCATTACAATCATACCATAGGCTAGCTTCTAGGGTTTAGCCTCCTTGATCTCGTGGTAGATCCACTCTTGTAAACATCCACAATATCAATATCAATCAAGCAGGACGTAGGGTTTTACCTCCATCAAGAGGGCCCGAACCTGGGTAAAACATCGTGTCCCTTGTCTCCTGTTACCATCCGCCTAGACGCACAGTTCGGGACCCCCTACCCGAGATCCGCCGGTTTTGACACCGACATTAGTGCTTTCATTGAGAGTTCCTCTGTGTCGTCACCGATAGGAAGGATGCCTCCTCCCGTCTTCAAGGACGGTATTTTCGCCAAAGGAGTCTTGGCCGCCGGCCAAACTATCCGGCTAGGTGGTTTTCTTATGACCGCCTGCCCGGCTACCGCTTCGACAATGACCTCTCAAGTCGTCAAAAGCAATCTTCACGTCAGCTCGGAATTCGCCGAGCGTCTGGATCCAATAGAGCTCTTGTCCGTAAACGAGCTCTTGGATCGCATCACCGCCCTGGGAGTCGCTATAGACTACAATCAGATTGGGCTTAAGACCGATCTGAGAGAGATTAACTCCCCCCAGGTCACCCACCACGTTGCAGTGGTAGAGGAACAATGCGGCGACTCTTCTCTTGTATTGAAAACTAGTCATGTCCGGGCTCCCGAACCCCCCATGCCGGATTCCCGCGGAGGGACGGACTTCGATCAAGCACTGAACTTAAAGTCAGGCATCGGACCAGACTCGTTGGACAACGTCCAGCAATCCAAGCTTCCAAATTTGGAAACTTCTCGGCCCTCGAGCCTTGAGATGGGTAGGGTTCCGGACATAATTCCACCCACCCGCCCAGACATATGCGATCTATCTCTAATCCGGCAAGAGCCCGCTGAGACAGTACATCACTACTGGGCCAGATTCCTCCTGGTTATGGACAGGATAAAGGACTGCCGAGAGGAAAACGCAATCTCAATTTTTTGCAATAATTGCACGGACGAGGGAATCTTGAACGCCGTCAGCCGTCGTGAAATTACACGCTTAGCCGACCTAGCGTCCATAGTATGAAAGTATTGTGCGATGGAGAGTTTCCGGACAACCGAAAATAAGTTTTGGGACAATCCGGCCCCGCATACAACCCTAGTCCACAACAAAAGGGTGCATTACACTCAGGCACCAGATACAAAAATCAAAAAGCAAATACCCCATAGAGGGCACGGAACCGTACTGGAGGGATGGCTTAGCGGACCCTGTAAAATTCACAGTACAGAAGGCGCATCCCAACACATAGCCTTCGAGCATGTTGGATATTACGGCAGGTGGCCAAAAGTGGAGAGGAGCTTCTAGCCCCGGAAAACCACTCCAACAATACGGGTACGGTATCAACAGTCTTCGAGACTTTCGCATCAAACAATATGCGGAAACGAACAATCCGCAGCCTTGCCGAAGTCTACCAAGTAGCAACAACTAATCCATGGAGCGACACAGCCATCACCTTCAACGCCAGCGACAAACCTAAATTCCGAACAGCCCGAGCTCCAGCCGCACTGGTACTTAGTCCAATAGTGGACGGCTTTCGACTTACAAAGGTCCTCATGGATGGCGGCAGCGGATTAAACCTCATCTATGAGGAAACCCTTCAAAAAATGGAAATAGACTGGAGTCGCATTGAGCGAAGCAGCACAACCTTTAGAGGGATAATCCCTAGCCGGGAGGCGCGCTGCACAGGAAAAATCACACTCGATGTGGTATTCGGCTCGCCGGACAATTACAGATCCGAAGAAGTCACGTTCCAAGTGGCCCCATTCAACAGCGGATATCACGCTATATTAGGACGAGAGGCATTCACAATTTTTCAAGCCATACCCCATTACGGGTACATGAAGCTCAAAATGCCTGGGCCCGGTGGAATAATCACTCTCGTTAGTAATCCGGACATAGCACTCCGCGCCGAAAACAAGACAGCCGCATTAGCCTTAGAGGCACTATCCGAAGCCCTAGCGGTAGAGGAACTCACCGCGCTGCGCTCTACGGTGAATAGGGACGATGTGATACTCGATAAGAGATCCAAGTCCACCTCCTTTAAACCATCAGATGAAATAGTAAAATTCCAGGTCCACCCAACGGACCCGACAAAGACGGCCTCCATCGGGGCACAATTGAACCCTGATGTAGACGCCGCACTGCGAGAATTCCTTCGGGAAAATAGGGTCATTTTTGCCTGGCACCCCTCGGATATGCCCGGAATCCCACGCAGATTGGCAGAACACAGCCTAAACATCCTAAAAGGATTCAAGCCAGTCAAACAGGCTCTTCGACGATTTTCTGAACCCAAAAGGCAGGCAATGGGAGAAGAGCTAGCCAAACTATTGGAAGCCGGATTCATCAGAGACATCAAACATCCGGATTGGCTAGCAAACCTGGTAATGGTACCAAAGAAGGACAAATCCTGGCGCCTATGTGTCGATTTCAAATACCTAAATAAAGCCTGCCCAAAGGATCCCTTCCCCCTCCCCCGCATCGACCAAATCATCGATGCCACTTCAGGCCATGATTCATTGTGCTTCCTGGACGCATACTCCGGCTATCATCAAATCAAGATGGCAGAAGCGGATCAAGCCGCAACGGCATTCATTACTCCATATGGACCATTCTGCTTCAACACGATGCCTTTCGGACTTAAAAACGCCGGCGCAACATATCAGCGCATGATTCAGACATGTCTGGCTACCCAGATCGGCAAAATTGTAGAGGCATACATAGACGACGTAGTCGTCAAAACTAAACACGTCGAAACTCTAGTAGACGACTTGAGGCTCACATTCGACAACCTCAGAGCATATGACATCAAGCTGAATCCGGAAAAATGCGTTTCCGGCGTACCAGCTGGAAAGCTGCTGGGCTTCATCGAATCCAGTAGAGGAATTGAAGCAAACCCAGCCAAGATCCGAGCTCTGTCACAGCTAGATATCCCAAAAGACCTCAAGCAAATACAAAAATTGACTGGATGCGTGGCGGCTCTAAGCCGCTTTATCTCCCGTCTAGGAGAAAAGGCATTGCCCCTCTATCGCCTCCTTAGGCGCACCGAACACTTTGAGTGGACGGATGCTGCCACCGCCGGACTCGAAGAAATAAAGGCCATATTGGCAACAAAGCCAGTCCTGGCTGCGCCCAACCTGGGTGAACCAATGTTGTTATACATCGCAGCAACGCATCAAGTTGTAAGCGTGGTACTCGTCGTCGAACGAGAGACAGAAGGGCATAAATTCCCTCTTCAAAAACCAGTATACTACGTATCCACTGTGTTAACCCCCTGCAAGTCCCGTTACCCGCACTATCAGAAGATCGCATACGCGGTGTTCATGGCATCCCGGAAGCTCCGACACTACTTTCAAGAGTGTTCGATAACAGTGGCCTCTGAAGTACCACTTAACGACATTATAAACAACCACGACGCAACGGGCAGGATTGCAAAATGGGCCATTGAGCTCTTACCATTTGATATAACTTACAAACCTTGGCGAGCTATAAAGTCACAAGTTTTGGCTGACTTTGTCACTGAATGGACCGAAGCCGAACTCCCTAAAGAGTACGGCGCATACTCCAATTGGATTATGCACTTCGACGGCTCTAAAATGTTAGCCGGATTGGGGGCTGGCATCGTATTGACGTCCCCGACCGGGGACACAGTCCAATATGTACTTTAGATAATGTACACGGACTCCAACAACGCAGCCGAATACGAGGCCCTTTTACATGGTCTCCGGATGGCAATCTCCATGGGCATTCAACGCCTAGAGGTGCGCGGGGATTCAAACCTCGCAATATCCCAAATAAACGGAGACTTTGACGCCAAAGATCCGAAAATGGCAGCATATCGCAACGCTGTCCTAAAAATGGCAGCCCAGTTTGAAGGACTTGAATTCCACCACGTAGCCCAGGATAATAACCAAGCAGCCGACGTACTGGCACGCATCGGCGCAAAACGCGACGCTGTCCTTCCTAACATCTTCTTGGAACGGCTCTTCAAGCCATCCGTACTACGGGAAGAGGAGTCCGGAAATAACAAACCGGAACAATTCGCACCAACCGGCGATTCAGCCGATGACATAACACCTTCAGCCCACGACATAATGGCAGTAATTGCCCCGTGGACAGAACCATTCCTCGCCTACTTGCTTAGGCAGGAACTCCCCGAAGACCATAATGAGGCCCGCTGCGTAGTCCGGTGATCTAAAGCCTACAAGGTCCATGAGGGAGAACTCTATAAGAAAAGCACAACCGGAGTCCTTAAAAGGTGTATCTCCGAAGAGGAAGGGCGAGACCTTCTGGCTGAAATTCACGCTGGACTAGGCGGACACCACGCTGCAGCCCGGGCCCTTGTAGGAAAGGCATTCCGTACAGGATTTTATTGGCCGACGGCCCGGGCAGATGCTCAGGACTTAGTCCAAAGATGCGTCGGTTGTCAGCTCTTTGCTAATCAGAGCCATATGCCACCCACCGCCCTCAAAACTATACCCATTACCTGGTCGTTCGCGGTCTGGGGGCTTGACATGGTTGGACCACTTAAAGGGGGAACCCACAAGCAAAGATACCTATTGGTCATGGTGGATAAATTCACCAAATGGATAGAGGCCAAGCCAGTTAAAACGGCAGAGTCCGGACCAGTGACAGACTTCATATCCGGGGTAGTACACCGTTACGGTGTCCCCCACAGCATCATCACCGATAACGGCACGAACTTCACGGCCGACGAGGTTAAATCATGGTGCAAAAATATGGGCATCAAGCTCGATTACGCTTCAGTCTATCACCCGCAAACCAACGGTCAAGTGGAACGAGCAAATGGTTTAATAATGAGCGGCATCAAACCCAGACTAGTGTGGTCCCTTACGAAATCTGACACACACTGGGTAGAGAACTCGACTCCGTACTCTGGGGGCTGCGGACAACGCCTAACCGTACTACCGGATTCACACCATTTTTTATGGTATACGGCGCAGAAGCAGTTTTGCCCTGCGACATCATTCATGACTCACCTCGAGTGCGCATGTACGAAGAAAGAGAAGCCAAGTTGGATCGGCAGGACAGCTTGGACGCATTGGAGGAAGAACGCGACGTCGCCAAGGCTCGTTCCGCATTTTATCAGCAACAGGCTCGAAGATACCAAAGCAGAGAAGTACGGGCCAAGACTTACAACGTTGGCGAACTAGTTCTACGCCTGCCGGACAAGAAAAAGGACAAGCTCAAGCCCAAATGGGATGGCCCCTTCATCATCGATCAAGTCCTGACCGGCGGAGCGTACCGTCTGCGAAATGCATCGGATAACCGACTTGAGCCGAACCCATAGAACGCAGCCCGCCTCCGAAGATTCTATGCCTAGCGCCGGACTAAGAGTTCGTCCCTTCCCCCCATCCAAATTTTGTTTTTACTTCAGCTGCCTTTTGTTTATCTTTTTCTTCTCAACCCTATTCATCAAAGCCTTAAAGGGCCTACTTGCGCAACGTTCGCGCGCAACTGATGTGCTATCCGCACTCATTATACCTGGGGGCTTCTTTACCAGAAGCTTAATTATAAGGGCTTCATGCCCAGCACATGTGTCAAGCCTCCACATGTACCTTTTATTCACCATTATATGCATCGATATGACTTAAGTTTTGGCCAAGCTGGGTTGCCTGGCTCCTGTGCTTACCCCTACGTTCCCGATTGTTTGGCTAGGAGGTAAAGGGAGCACCTCTGTGATTGTTACTGCCGGGTCAGCCGGATGTGTACCTCAGACTGGGTGAAGCCGAAAGCTAGCGTTCTTAAGGGAATATTTGGTCGGTGACTTAAAAGATGATTTTTTATCCACTTATTTATCTGCCCCCAGATGTTTTTTCTGCTTTTTTCGTAGTCCAGACATGCACTTTAGGGCATGCCACCCCCAGAGGAAAGGAACCCTTAACAGAACTATTCTCCCTGGAAGATGTTTCTTACTACCCATGTAATATAACATAACTAGTTGGGCACTTGTCTGATAAAGCACTAATGACCCCTACGCCTGGTCTCCATGCATACCCTGGTTGTTTCATAACCGAGAAGGTATTCGGACACACTCCGGACTCTAGGGTCCCGAGGTCGAAGCGAAAAGGTCGGCAAAGACAAACGATCTACAATCCGGCTAGAAGGCATTTTATATGTCATTTTATAATACATTGTCAAATCGACTGATTGTATTCTTCCTCAATCCCGTCTAACAGGTTGTCTAATTTACAGTCCTGTTGGGAAAATTTAGCGGTCAGCTCTACTTGGCCGTATACTAAACTCACAGGGATCTCCTTCCCATCGGGCCCCACAGGTCCGACTTCGGCCATGTGGTTGGGATCCGCCTTCTTGTACCGCGTCTTTACCATGGCCCAGGCCTCCCTGGCACCTTGGCGGCAGGCCGAAATCTTCCATAAATGGAAGCGTTGCCGCACTCCCTGAAGCTTCTACACAAGCTCCCCAAGACCCTCGGGTAAGGAGAAGGCTGGCCATAAAGCCTGGATGACGCCGCTCATTGCCTGTCGAACTCGTTCGATCAGTTGCAACAATTCGGGAAGTTGATCACCCGTTGATACGGGCATCTCCTCCGCAGGGCGACCTGTGAGCACACCTGCAGACATATTCTGTCAAATTGACTTCCTCGCCGAACTCTTCTTTTCAAAGGAGTTCGCTCAAGCACTTACTATAGATGCCGCGATGAAGCCGCTGATTCTCCTTACCGGAGCCCGACAGCTCGGCCCGAACGCCTTTCAGCTCTTCTCCAAGCTGGGCATGGGCATCCTGGAGCTTGTTCCTTTCATGCTGCACCTTATGCAGCACCCTCTCGCCGGCCTTTAGTTGGCGCAGAAGTTCTTGCCTGTCCGGATCTTGTCCGGCAGCACCTGCAATGTCATTTTTTAGACTTGCACAAAGGCCAAACGCTACTTATCTTTCTAAAATAATGCGTTACCAGGAGAGGTCCCTGTGTTTCCTCCTGCGCCAGAGAGTGCGGCCTCAAGTTGGGCCTTGCACTCTTGCAGCTCCTGAGACAATTGGGTATTCTTCTCGGTAAGATCCTACGTTTCATATGATCCTTAAATCAGTTAATATAACTACTTTACGTCTCGGGGGCTACTGGCATATACAACTATTAAATTCTCTTACCCGTATGTCTTTTACATACTACTCCGTGGCTCTGGTAAAACCATCTTGAGCAGCACGAAGGTGCGCGTCCCCCGCGTTAAAGGCATTCAACGCCTCGGGGGAGAAGCACGCGTCACGAAATACTGTCCGGCGGCGCCTGTGATTCAGGGCACTCTCCACCTCAGACTTGGTGGCGGACAGTCTGTCGGCATCCTCCGTCGGAGGAACGTCCGGCTCGCGCCTTGCGCTCGCCTCCCCCTCCAGACCAGGTGCTGGTGCCTGGCTGGTAGAGGTTGGATTGGCAACCTCCACGCCCGTAGTCCGGCGGACGCTTTTTTCCCTACAAAAGTCATGAGCACTCAAACGGTTCCTGGGAACGTTGCTCTAAATAATGAATTGTGAGCTACACCTTTGCGGCGACGTTTCAGTCCGCGCCGCGCTCCTCTTCCGCCTACTGGTCCGGACTGGCCTTTGTTGGCCAGCCACCGCGGGCTCGGCTTCTCACCCTAGGGGCGCTCCTGCACAGCGCCATCGTATACGGTGGTCAGAAATAAGCAAGGAAGGAATGACGGTGTCAGGACTTCGGTCGCAATCACCTGGGAAGCCGGATATAGTCCGGGATAGTCGGCCGTGATGGCGACTAAAGCATTGTCCATGCTGAGCTGGTGGAACACCCCGTCGATTAGCTCCACCATTATGTCCGGATCCTCTTCGGAGGCCGGATCCCGGGATCTCTCTGGATCCTCGGGTTGCGGAGCTGGACTTAGCATGTCCTCCACGATCCGGCGCAGCTCTTGCATCGAAAGAAGAACACAATATAAGAAACTTAAGTTTCAAAAAGCATGGGTCGGGCACGTAGAGTGTTCGCTTACCCAAGGCCGAGGATTATTCATGGAGAACCCATTTAACGGGTTCGTCCGAAGGAAATCCTCCTTC
Organism: Triticum dicoccoides; assembly: GCF_002162155.2. Taxonomy (NCBI): domain Eukaryota; kingdom Viridiplantae; phylum Streptophyta; class Magnoliopsida; order Poales; family Poaceae; genus Triticum; species Triticum dicoccoides. The sequence goes on along the minus strand of NC_041389.1, from coordinate 664,815,323 downwards.
TCCCCCTTATACAGGCCGGACAGGATCGTCCCCAGATCTTCGACCGAATACGGCCCTTTGCGGCCATGACGGGTGGCATCGTCCTCCCTGTTGAAATCCCACATGGGGTGGCCCCTGTATTGTAGTGGCTGCACCCCCCGCATAATGCATGTCGCCATGACTCCAATCATGGTCAGCCCAGCATGGGCCAGTAACCTTATTCGGCCCATCAAATAATGGACGCTCTTGTCTTCCTCCAGTTGGGGGCTCCGCGGACGCCAACTAAGGCGTTTCTTCAGAGGAGCATTGTTGAACTCCGGGAGGCCGATCTGAACAGGGTCCGGCAGCGGAGCGTCTTCTATATAAAACCATTCTGAAGGCCAGTCTTCGGACACCTCCTTGGGGGTTCCGGATGGATATCCGGTCCCGGCAATGCGCCATATTTCGGCGCCGCCCACTTGATATATGGACCCCTCGTGAGAACGGGGTACAAGGCAGAACAACCTCTTCCACAGCACGAAATGGGGCTCGACGCCCAGGAATAGCTCGCAAAGAGCTACGTAACCCGCAATATGCAGGATTGAGGCGGGCGTGAGGTGATGAAGCTGGAGTCCGTAGAACTCCAGTAGCCCGCGGAGGAATGGATGTACAGGAAATCCGAGCCCCCTTATCAGATAGGGGACGAAGCATACCCGCTCCCCTTTGTTGGGACTTGGGGTAACCTCCACTTGCTTCCCACCTTTGTAGGTGGCCAGCCCGACTCGAACCGGAACCATAAAGGCCGGAGGGAGATATCCCCCCGCTTGGAGCTTCACCAGCTCGTTGTGCGGAACAGAGCATCTCCTCCAATCTCCTGGCAAAGGGCTGGGAGCACGAGAAGAGGAGCTGCATTGACGGTCCATGATGGAATGGATTCTTGGTCGAAAGCGCTCAGATGAGTATTTGTGGGAGGAAGATGGTGATTTGGATCTGGATTCTTGCCTCCCTTATAGGCAGATTATTCGCACAACTAGGGGGTAAAACATAAAAGACACCCTGGCTTTTCACATTCGTGTGACGCGTGGAAGAAGGCCGTTATTGGGCGTGGAAGCCAAGACACGCAACATTGATGAGGAAGCCGGACACTGTTCGGCAGGTACGTAGAACTTGAAGGAGAACCCGCCTTGCAACACCGAAGACTACACACATGCTGGACTTATCGTCATTGAAGCCTGGCTCGGGGGCTACTGAGGGAGTCCCGGATTAGGGGGTGTCTGGATAGCCGGACTACCATCATCGGCCGAACTATCATCATCGACCGGACTCCAAGACTATGAAGATACAAGATTGAAGACTTCGTCCCGTGTCCGGATGGCACTTTCCTTGGCGTGGAAGGCAAGCTTGGCGATACGGATACGTAGATCTCCTACCGTTGTAACCGACTCTATGTAACCCTAGCCCTCTCCGGTGTCTATATAAACCGGATGGCTCTAGTCCGTAGGACAACAACAACCATTACAATCATACCATAGGCTAGCTTCTAGGGTTTAGCCTCCTTGATCTCGTGGTAGATCCACTCTTGTAAACATCCACAATATCAATATCAATCAAGCAGGACGTAGGGTTTTACCTCCATCAAGAGGGCCCGAACCTGGGTAAAACATCGTGTCCCTTGTCTCCTGTTACCATCCGCCTAGACGCACAGTTCGGGACCCCCTACCCGAGATCCGCCGGTTTTGACACCGACAGCGGGTTCCCATAGCATTTTGGAAACTTTCCCAAAATCAAGAGGTGAAGAGACTTCTTTGATCCGAGTTAATTTCCAGTGGAACACCATGGAGGGATACTATTCGGGAGATATACAAGTCTACTAGCTGACTAGAGGTTATACTCTCGCGAACAGGCAAGAAATTGGCCACTTTGGAAAGACAATCGACAATGACGAAGATAGCGTTATTCCCTCTCTTGGTCCTGGGAAAACCGGTGATGAACTCCATACCAATTTTATCCCATTTCCATTCAGGAATAGCTAAAGGTTGGAGGGTGCCAGCAGGCCGTTGGTGCTCCGCTTTAACACGACGACAGATGTCGCAATTAGCAACAAATTGAGCAATGCCTCTCTTCATCCTAGTCCACCAGAACCTCTGGCGTAGGTCCTGATACATCTTGGTACTACCGGGATGAATGGTGAGAGGAGATTCATGAGCCTCCTTAAGGATCAACTGCCGTAGATGCTGGTTCTTGGGAACCACTAAACGGTTCTCAAAGTACACAACACCATGATCATTTGTGGAGAAATATCTAGCACCTCCTCTAGCAATGTTCTCCTTGATCCTAGATATCCCTTTATCTCGCTTTTGGGCAGTGATGATTTGATTCATAAGAGTAGGTTTCGCCACCAAGGTGGAAAGAAATCCTTGAGGAACGATGTGAAGATTAGGCTTCCGAAATTCCTCATGGAGAAGCGGTTGACTTTGTTGTAACATCAGATTGTTACAATAAAATTTACGACTTAGTACATCAGCCATGACATTGGCTTTTCCTGGGGTGTAAGTTATCCCTAAGTCGAGATCTGTGATCAACTCGACCCAACGTCTTTGCCTGAGATTCAAATCCGGTTGGGTGAATATGTACTTCAGAATTTGATGATCAGTGAAGATTTTGCAATGATTACCGAGGAGGTAATGTCGCCAGGTTTTGAGTGCATGGACTACAGCTGCAAGCTCTAGATCATGAGTAGGATAATTCTCCTCATGTGGGTGCAATTGTCGTGAAGCATAAGCAATTACGTGACGATCTTGCATAAGAATGCAACCTAGTCCTTGTCGCGAGGCGTCGCAATAGATAACAAACTCCTTAGAGAAATCTGGTGGTACTAGTACGGGAGCAGATGTCAGGCGTCTTTTCAGTTCCTGAAAGCTGTGCTCACATTGTGGAGTCCACTCGAACTTTTTATCTTTCTTGAGGAGTTCAGTTAGAGGTTTAGCAACCTTGGAGAAGTTCTCGACAAAGCGGCGACAATAGCTCGCTAAGCCAAGGAAACTCCGAACTTGCTTGACCGATTCAGGTGGAGTCCAATTAAGGACGGCTTGAACTCGCTCGGGATTGACAGCAATACCCTTACCAGAAATTACATGTCCTAGATAGGTCACTTCTGGCAACCAAAATTCGCATTTAGAGAACTTGGCATAAAGGCGATGCTCTCGAAGTTTCATCAACACTAGCCTTAGATGCTCGGCATGTTCTTCCTCGTTCTTGGAGTAGATGAGTATATCATCGAGGTAAACCACAATGAATGTATCCAAATACTCCATGAAGATTGAGTTCATTAAGCGAGAGAAAGTGGCTGGAGCGTTGGTTAAAGCAAAGGACATGACGGTGTACTCATATTGGCCATAATGAGTAACAAAGGTCGTTTTAGGAATGTCCCCGTTCCTGATTTTGATTTGATGGTAGCCCAATCTCAAATCCATTTTGGAGAAGAATGAGGATCCAGCGAGCTGATCATACAGATCCTTGATCCTGGGGAGCGGATACTTGTTCTTGATTGTGACCAGGTTGACTGGTCGATAATCTACAACCATCCGATCCGTACCATCCTTCTTCTTGACGAAGAGAACGGGACAAGCCCATGGAGACGAACTAGGACGGATGAAACCCTTTTTCAAGGACTCATCGAGTTGTTTCTTAAGCTCGGCTAGTTCTAGTGGTGCCATTTTATAGGGTCTTCTAGAAATTGGGACAGTTCCTGGAATGAGATCTATTACGAACTCGACATCTCTGTCAGGTGGAACACCTAGCAATTCTTCTGGAAAGACATCCGGAAAGTCACGGACTACCGGAACGTCTTCGAGGTCTGGCAAAGGACTGGCGTTAAGAGAATATAGTTGTCGCTTGGCTACTCGGGTCAAGACATTGACTATCTTTCCCGAAGGATGGGTGAGTTGAACGGTCCTAGAGAAACAATCAATCTTGGCATGATGGGCTGACATCCAGTCCATACCCAAAATGATATTAATATCCGAAGATTTGAGAGCTATCAAAGATGCGAGAAAAACAAGTCTATCGACTTGAATTTCATTTCCATGGCTTACTCTAGAGGTTTTCCATCTAGAACCAGGAGTAGAAATTTCCATAGTGGACGGCATGTCGCAGAATGCAGTGTTATGCAAATGGGCATAATTTTCAGATATGAATGAATGAGATGCTCCAGTATCGAAAAGAACAGATGTCGGGTGGCAATTAACAAGGAGCATACCGAGAACGACGTTTGGATCCTCTTGAGCTTCTTCAGCAGAGATACAGTTGACATGGCCACGTGCAGTGGTGGCCGGCTTAGCGTAGAACACTTTCCCTGTCGGCTTGCCATGGCCAACAACTTTTCTAGACTGGTTGGGGTTGGTCTGGGGACACTCGCGCAGGTAGTGGCCCGATTCCCCACACTTGAAGCATGTCATGGAGCTGGTGCGTGGAGGAGCATTGTTGGTTGGACCACCATAGGGCTTGGCTGGTGCATACTGTTGAGCTGGGCGAGGCTCCTGATAGGATGGCCTCGGTGTGAACCTGGGTGGCAGGGCGGTGTTAGGCACCCACACCCGGCGCTTCTGAGGACCAGCACCGGATGAGGAACCCAAGTCACGCCCATGCTTGCGTGTTGCTTCATAATCAGTCTAACCAGACTCAGCACTGATGGCTTTGTTTACAAGCTTCTGGAAAGATGTGCACTCATGCAGACGGAGGTCACGGCGAAGCTCAGGGCTAAGTCCCTTGCGGAACCTTGCTTGCTTCTTGGCATCAGTGGAAACTTCCTCAGTTGCATACCGTGCTAGGTTACCGAACTCCCTGCTGTATGCATTCACAGAGAGTCGACCTTGAGTGAAACTGCAGAACTCCTCACGTTTACGGTCCATAAGACCCTCCGGAATGTGGTGTTCACGGAAAGCCTCGCTGAATTCAGCCCAAGTAGTGACCTGGCCCACTGGGCGCATGGTTCCATAGTTCTCCCACTAGAGACTGGCGGGGCCTTCAAGATGATATGCAGAAAATGTGACCTTGTCAGCCTCAGCTACGAGTGCAGAGCGTAGCTTGTGAGTAATACTGCGAAGCCAGTCATCAGCGTCGAGGGGCTCGACGGAGTGGTGGAAAGTGGGTGGATGTAACTTGATGAAGTCACTGAGTGACACCAAGTTATTCCTATGATGATGTGCTGTGTTTTGCTCGATGCGCTCCAACAAACGGTTGGTCTCCCGCTTGTTTCTCTCAGCCTCCAGCATAACCTCGGCCAGAGAAGGAGGGTGAGGCAGGTTTGTTTCCCCAACTCTGCTGCCTTCGGCCTGCTCTGAGAGAGCAGGGTTGTTGCGGGTGTTGACCATCCTAGGGAAAACAAGACAATGGTTTAGTCCAGGATGATAAGATTCTGACATAGAAATATAGAATGTAATGGATAACTTGGAATGTAAGATGATCATCCGTATGACATGGTAGATACAGAAACTGCTTCTTTTATTCCATCGTCATACACACCATACAAGGTTTAGTACAAAACCAAACAAAGTACTACTACGGTGAAAGGAAGATTACATCTCATCGGAGGCATTCCAAGCTCCTATACATTATTTTTCTACACCTCCGGAAGGTGGTACAAGCTAAGTCATATCCCACGAGTAACGCAGGACGGTGGACGATACAACTAATACGATACTAGTGATACTACTACTAACTCAGACAACTCCGTAGTAGTCTTCATAGAAGTCACCTCCATAGCCTGGAAGCTCAACGTGATCATCCGGAAACAGACAGTCCCGTGGAACTTGTGGACCATAGGGGCTAGGATGAGGTCTTGGACCAACAAATGGTGGCCTGCGGGGACCACGAAGTGGGGTGATGCCTCCTACATCACGCCAATCCACCATGTCTGGCAGAGTAGATCTCACAGGGTAGAGATCTCTCATATCCATATATCTAGCTTGCACAGCCGGTGCAAACCGAGTCAAGGTGGCCCAATATTCAGCACGGGTATTGAAAAGCTCCAGTCTCAAGGCCCGATTTTCACGGTCCTTGTCTTCAAGCAACTATGCAGTGGTGCAGGTCAGTGAGTCCTCCTGAGTGGAGTCAGCATAGATAGCCTGGAGATACCCTTGTGCTCCCGGGAGTGAAGTTGGCATATATCGGAAGTCGGAGTTCCGAAACAAGCCAGTCCTGACTCGCATGATGGTCATCATAGAGTAGGCAGCATCCTGCACAGCCATCTCAATAGTAACCCCGAGTCCATAGGAGCAGTGGAGGGGCTGGGTAGACCTAGGATAAGATGGAAATATCCTGACAGTGCAAAAATATTGACTTTGATTAAAGTCTCAGAATTGCTCTTCGACCGTGTACTCAGGATACCAACGGTATCCAGCCTCAGTCATTACCCTGACCAACATGGCAGTATGGCCGGGTACATCTAGGCATCGAGTCAAACGAACCACTTGATTCTGAGGACGGGAAGTCATCTGGAACATGATATAACACAAGACATTAGAATTTCTAGCAGAAATTGGACAGCATAACGGCTGTAAATGCTCAAAAAGGATTTTGAGGCATTTTGCAAAGAATTGCATAGACACTCAACAACATCATATCAAGGTTCTGGGTCCATCTTAACAACATAATGGGGTAGTAGAACTGAACTAGGTTTGTATCCATCAAACCTATAAGGTACTACTGATTAGTAACACGTGAACCTGATAGAGAGAAGAGATCCTAATTCCTTAACCCCCGGTGGAAGAATAGACTGACTCAGATCAGAATGCCATGAGGTAAAGGAGTAAAAAGTGCCTTACGTTCCATCCCACAATCAATTCCCCTACATATAACTAAAGCATTTCTAGACTCAACATCGACCAGTTTGGCTTGGAGAACCTACAGGCAGTCCGGCTCTAATGCCAACGCTGTCAGGACCCCGACTCGATGCCACATCGATCTAGCATGTAACACATCATATCACTTTGCGGCCTCACGCGCGGTATTCCCGCGGGTGCCACCTTACCTGGCCCGGGACCGTTTGTGCCTTTTGGCTCACGTATATGATAGTGCCGCTAGCATCCATATGACAAAGAACCCAAGCTGACATGGCTAGTCGTGAACCCAAAGTGGCACAAACTTACAGGGACAGGCATCCATGACCCAGCATCGAACGTGTCGGTCATCAACGAGTGAATCCGGGCTGTAGCACTGGGCTAGTAGGACTCCGGTAAACCGGGCTGTAGCGGGCTAACAGGACTCCGGTATCCATCGAGTGACATTTCCCCGAAGGGACAGACACAGGAACGAAGAAGGACACATGCCGGCCAGCCTAAGTGTTCCGGAGCAGTAGCAAGCTACCAAGGCTCAGTGGAAACACTAGGAGACATTTCCCGGTAAGAGAGGCTACTAAGGATAAACAACTAGATAGTCAGATCCCACACATACCAAGCATTTCAATCATACACACAATATGCTCGATATGTGCAAATACAACAAGGCATCACAACATGACTCTACAACACAAGTACTTTATTTAAAGGCTCAGAGAGCCATACATATCATATACACAAATACGGGTCACACGACCCAGCATTCAAGTCATATAGACATACAAGCCAACAGCGGAAGTAACTTGTCTGAGTACAGACAACTAGTAAAATAAAAGAGGCTTGGGGAAGCCTGGCTATACTACATGGTCCTTCACAAGCTCAGGATCACCACCTGGGCCTCAGTCTACTCATCGATGTCAACGTCTACGAAGAACCCATCAGAAGGGGTTGCAGCGTCTTCTGAAAATGTAAATTAAAGCAACATGAGTACAAAGGTACTCAGCAAGACTTACATCAGATCCTACATACATGCACATTATCAAGAAGGGTTGGTGGGGTTATTGCAACAAGCCAGCTTTGACTCTTGGCTAAGCTATCCTACGAGACACCAACTTGAAATGGTTTTGCGCACACGAGTCCACTACACACCAACTCAATACACCACCGAGGATCCACCTTCGTCATCCTACGGAAAAGCCATCCTCGGCACTCATGCTTATCTTGAGATTTTTAGTAGTATCTATTTACTTGTCTATGAACTGTATAGGCAACCAAGTAGTCCTTTACCGCGGACGCGGCTATTCGAATAGATAATGTTAACCCTGCAAGGGTGTACTTCTTCATACATGTTTCCACCACTTAGCGTCTGCACACGACATGTGCTCGGCAGACTTCAAGCGAAAGCCGACGTGGGTGTAGACCACGACCTACCTAAACACCTAAGTCTCTAGTCCAGGTTTATCGCCTATTCAGGTTCCATCCGCAGGGAGTCCGGCCGAGGTTTCCACATACGGCCCCGAACGATGTGTACAGGGTTCCGAGACACCTAACGGGTGCCCGGCATACCCGGCCACGTACCTACCGCATCACAGCCCATCCCGCGGGTCAGCGCTGCCCACGGCCTCCAGTAAGCTACAAACACTAGAAACTACTTGCAACTCCTGGACAGAGGACTAGGGTGAATAAGAAGTCGAGCGGGGTCATATTTCAGGGCCCAATGCATGGTAGTAGCTGAATCTTAAATCACACATACAGATCTCAGTGCTTAAGGTCGGCTTCAATGAAACAACCCACCATGTACTCCTACATGGCCTCTCATCGATACCTTTACCAAATCGTGTTCAACACATCACTCTCATTACCGGCATGATCATTTCACTCTAGCTCATCACCCAGATGAACCAGACCTGACACGACTCTAAGCATAGCAGGCATAGCAAGGTAGGAACAACACATACATATGGCTCAATCAACTCCTACACATGCTAGTGGGTTTCATCTAGTTACTGTGGCAATGACAGGTCATGCAGAGGAAATGGGTTCAACTACCATAGCACACAGCAGTTTGAAACGCGTTGTCTTAATGCAGTAAAAGAGAGCAGAAGCGAGAACATGAGATTGTATCGATATGATCAAATGGTTGGTTGCTTGCCTGATGGTTCGATGCACTGAAATTGTTCTTCGTTAGGGTAATCGTGGTACTCCTCGGAGGCAGAACCTGCCGCAAAGAGCACCGATACACAACCATCACCAAACAATATGCAACAATATGATGCATGCATGAGACATGGCAAAATGAGTGTATTGGGCTAATGCAACTAAGACCAGATGGGTTTGAACCATTTTGAATCAAAGATTCAAGTTTCAAACTCATAAATGGCCCTTTTAAGTGCTTTATCTTGTTCTGCACTAAACATCAGGTTAGCTTGCTTAAACATGCATGAAACCAGTACAGATGGATAGATTGGATTTTTCTGATCATTTTTCATATATAAAACTTTGCATTTGGAGTTACAGATTAATTTCTATGATTTTTTAAAGTTTGTGGTATTTACTGGAATTTCCTGTATAAAAATAATTCCAGTAAATAAATTACTGCGTCAGCATTACGTCAGGATGACATCAGCGGTCAACGGAACAGTCCAGGTCAACCCTGACTAGTGGGTCCCGTGTGTCAGTGTAATTAGTTTAACTAAATATTAATTAAAACTAATCCTGATTAGTTAACAGGGCTGGGCCCCACCTGTCATTGACCCAGGAGGGTCAAACTGGGCCCACCCGTGGTCAAACGAGGGGTCAGCGGGGTCAACTCGCCAGTGTTTAGCCGCTGGCGAGGCCGAACGTGGCGGCGAGAGTGGTTTTGTGCATTCCGGCGACCAAAAGAGCCGCGGAGGGCATCTACGTGTAGCTGGGAGCAAGCCGCAGCTCTTGGTGGCGTTGGTTGAGCTCGGGGTGGCCGGAAACGGCGCCGGCGACGACCTTGGCGGTCGCCGGAGTTCGTGATGATGAACCCGAAGCTACGGGACACGGCGAGGCTCGTGGTGAGGTGCTACGGGTTCCTACGAGTGCGGTGAGTGCGTTGGACATGGTGGTGTGGCCAGTGGGTGGCCGGAGTCATGTCGGTGACGAGCTCCGCGGCGGCGCGTGCGGGTAAGCTACGTGCAGTCGCTACGGGGCTCGGAAGCGAGAAAGGAAAGGGGGAGAGGTAGCTGGGCTCACGGCGATCTCGAGGAACCAGACGGCGCGGTTGGGGACGAGCTGGTGCGGTGGTGACGGCGAAGAGGATCTCCGGTGATGGCGGAGTCGGGCGAGGTCGGTGCAGAGGCCTCGGGGCAAGCGAGCGCTCGGGGCTCGGCTAGCTCGAAGAAGAGGAGGGCGGCGGAGCTCCTGGACACGACGGCACGGCGCAAGGACGATGGAGAGCGCGACTACGGCGACGGTGCGGCTGCGGTGGCATCGGCCATGGTGTGGGAGAGCGAGGGAGAGAGGCAGGGGGAAATGGAAGTGTCCACGGGGTTCGGGGCGCGACGTGGAGCTCATACCCGGTCAGCAGAGAGGCGAGGGGAGGAAGCAGGGCGGCGGGCAGCTGCATGGCACGTGCTGGTGCCGCCGTCGAGCACCTGCCTGCCTGCCTGGCGAAGGCAAGCAGCTCGCTAGAGCGGCTGCTGGGCTGGGCCGGCTAGGTGGGCTGGCTAGTTGGGCTGCCAGGTTAGTTCCCTCTCTCTCTCTCTTTATTTATCTTTTTATTTATTTATTCTGTCACTTTGTGGACTTACTAAAAATACCTAAACAACTCCAAAATTCACCAAACTGCTCATGGCCATTAACTGGAATATATCCAGCATGGAACATTTTAGTTTGGGATTATTTGAGCATTTAAAATAATTTATATAATTTAAATGCCCAAACTCAAATACTTATGATTTAATTCAAAGACCTTAGGATTACCTAGAATATTGTGCACCACTTTTGGCAGAGGTTCTGAACCAAGGCAAAAATGATGGACATTTTAGAAGGGCATTTCAGGTTCATTGAAAATATTTTTAGTAAACCCTAGTTGGTTTCAGAGGGGGCTGGGGGTTCTGTCATCCCCATTTCAAGTTTCTGTTGAGAAAAATAGACATGATGCAACACTTTAATGCATGAATTAGCTAGGGTGTGACATGAGAGGCCCACTTTTTTGAAGTGGAAGAGAGGTTTTGTCCATGACATCTCATTGTTAGCTCATAGGATTAAATCCATGACTTAGTTAGATGGGTTACTTATTTACCCCCTTGATAGGTTAGTTTTTCTTTTTTTCTTACTCCCAACTGGTAAATATTGTACTTGTTTCCTT
>NC_041389.1:664798176-664803934 GCF_002162155.2 Triticum dicoccoides | reverse complement strand
CACAGTAAGCAGTCAATTTTTTTATTGTAATGCAAGGGAACCCCCAAATACTTGAGGGGAAAAGAACCAAGCATACAGAAAAATACTGCACAAATTCCTTGATCTCAGCATCATCCACACTTATTCATAAAAGATTGTTTTATGAAAAATATTTTTTAAACCTGAGAGGGCCTCAAAACAGGAAAGAATCAACTCAAGATTCCTAGCATAGTCCAGATATTTCTCCAGAAAAACGATAGTGTCATCAACGTATTAAAGACAAATGACACCTCCAGGGACGAGGAAGAAGTACTCAAATCGAGCCATGAGAGGGAGCACTTTCCAACATTTTAGAAAAAATGTCAGAACTAAATTAAAAAGAATGGGAGATAAGGGGTCCCCTGTTTCAGACCTTTGCCACTAAAAATAAGGTCATTAGTATCTTTGATTCTGACACAAAAAGAACTTTGGAACAAACCATTTCAATACATTTGATCCATTTATCACCAAAACCTAGTAGCATTACTAGAGGCAAGTCTATGTCACAGGCTTTCTCATAGTCAAGTTTAAGTACCAAAGCGTAAGAACTTCGAGAATAAAACGGCCCGAATAAAGACATCTTGATTTGGGGAAGTCATTTCCCTATCACCAACTAACATGAGAGATCCTATTAGTCATAGGCATAGTTTCAAAAAATACCACAATTGCCAAGGTTGATAGGCCTAATTTTTTTCATTTCCTTAGCATTATTCTCTTTGGGGATCGAAGTAAGAGAAACTAAGACAAAAAATATGAAGAGAGCATTCTACTCCAAAATCTCTAATAAGAAGGAAAGACCCCCATGATGGCACTCTTAAAATCTTCCTAAGAACATCCGTCCCAAATTTCTTGACTCAGATTTGTCAAGATATGGATGTATCTAACACTAAAATGTAACCAGATACATCCGTATTTAGACAAATCTAAGACAAGAAGGGACGGAGGGAGTAATATGTGGCCGACCCTTGCCCGATTTGGAGACGACGAGTTGATCCTACGGCCGTGTGACACTTACCTCCTACCCATGCATGGTTTGATCCATAGCATCGTCCAAAAATCGTCCGAGAAGTGTCGTCCGTCTAGCAGTACTTCTTGGAGAAATGTTTTTGGAGATTAAGTTTTCTTCGTCGATCTTGGGCAGACCACAAATCACTACCCAAATGCATATTATCCCTATATTCAAAACCAAACATTTTTTTATACAAGGAAGTTTGCCACCTTCAACATTGTAGTAGTCTGATTTTCTTCCTGTTATCAGTCTAATTTTTCATGATCTGTGTGGATTTATCCAAATCATCCGAAGTTTCTGAAGATTTGAGCTCGTGTTGTACGCGGTCTCTCCTCCCCTGCCTGGCTACGCTGCTACTATTCTGATGTCAGGCAGGATGAATTACCTCATTTTCAATGTTGTGTTTGCCTCCTGGGCCTGGCTTATCACTGGTTCCATTTTGGCCCAAGATCAAGTTGTGTTTTTTTGTGTGTGTGTGTTTGTTAGTAACGTCACTGCCGCCTATTCTCATTACTCCACATATAACCACGTCACTTTGCGTTTCTGTCGTGCACAGCACCGCACCGACCGGACTACGACACTGCGACATGCTGCTCCACCATCCACCCCAGTGCCTGCATCAGATGTCGATGCAACACCGGTCGATGTGGCATTGCAGCCCGTCCTTGTGGAGCAGACTGAGCTACTCCGCGCTGAGCTTCGCGACTACATTGCGCGAGTTGGGAGTGTTTTGGCAAGTGCAGAGGCTGCTCTGGCCAAGCTCCAGATTGTGCCCGTTGTGTCCCTGTTGCCCGAGATCCACAATGGTTCTGCCGATGGAGAAGCAGGCATGTATGGAGATCTCTCCCCTCGTGCTACATCCTGCCTGTCATCGCTGCATGTCATGTCGATTGTTTCCGAGAGTGAAACCGTTGTTGAGGTCGTTGCTCCGGTGCTGCAGATTATGCCTGAGCTGCAAAAGCTTTGTGAGGAGCCCACTTCGCGTATTTCGATGGTGCTTCCTAAGGAGATGGAGTCACTTGGAGGGGCCTTGGCGATGCCGACTACGACCTCACCTCCGTCGTTGGAGCCCAATCAGCTGATCACCTTTGTGAACTGTGGGGGTTTGGATGCTGCTATTGTTGTCCCATCTGTGGCTGTTGGCCAGGTGGCATCTGGGGGTGCCGAGGTTGATGAGGTAGGTGCTTTGGCACCTAATTCTGAGGCGTTGAAGACCATCAGATCGCTCATCTTTGACCGTGAAAGTATGATGGCACGTATTGATGAGGTGGTCTTTGCGAAAAAGCTTTGCCGCTTGCTTGCTGGTTTGGAGGCAGCTAGCCCGGGGTCTGGCAAGGCGATTGCCGGCCTCCTAGCAGAGGAGGTTTCTACGGAAAAAATCAAAAAGGTAAAGAAGGCTCTCAGGAGCATAGGCAAGAAGAATGGTGTCATTGGTAAGGCGTCCGCGGCTGCTTAATGGATGATACTCAGTCTCTTCGATCACCATCTCCGATTGGCTCGTCTTCGTGGATTGGGTGGTGTCTGTTGTATTCAACCTTAGTTTCGTTGGGAGTTTCATTGCGACGTAGAAGTGCAAGGGATCATGGTTGTTGCGTGTTATGTATGTTTGTCCGGTTGATCGGGGGTCATCGCGTTTCTTTATTAGCGAGTAGTTTTATATGTATCGGTTTTCGTCCGGTTTTCCGTTAATTAACCAGGCAATTCTCTTTTTCTTAATTAATCGATGAGGCAAAACCGTTTAAAAAAAACATATAACCACAGGTTACTCACAGCAAGCAGCCGTGCATGCTTCTGCTCCGTGGAAGCATTACGTTCGGACAGCCATTCAGATTTCTAACCAACATTTTCAGCCATTCAGATTTCTATTCTAACCAGCATTTTACAGGAACCAATACTATCAGAAATTCGTTCTGGAGCTCGAGCTACATAGAGCTACCTGCAGAACCGGAGTGTGCTTGGTGTGTCCAAGCAGGCAGGCAAACACAACACAGGCAGATCAGTAGATCAGACTGACTGAAAATTGAGGCAATTCATCCTGCCCGACATCAGAGAAGTATAGCAGCATAACAGAAAAATTTGGTTGATTTCTACTGAAGAGAAGGAAGGAACAGAGCTACATATGTATTTGGTCGGTCGATTCTACTACCGAGGAGTGAGAAGAAAGAGCTACATCCGCATTGAGAGTACAAAGTAGTAGTAAGAACAAAAGAATCAACCCAGCCGGCCAGGCCCCAGCACCGGGCTCTCCATGTACAGCGGCACGCCCCGGCGCCGGCGACCGCGCCACGCCGGCTCTCTCAGACACGACGACGCATCCTCCCTCCCGTTTCCTATGCTGTATTTACACTGGTCCGCGAGCGATCTTGCTCGCGGCGAAGAAGTCATCCGTTCCGCTTCTGTCGATCTCTGTCTCTGACGGTCTCTGTCTCGGCTCTGCTTAGAACGGGGCCGGCATGCCGCCGGCGCCGGGCTGGCTCCCCCGGAGACGGGGCGAGGCGAAGAGGGAGGAGTAGAGCAGGTCGTCCCCGGGCGGCATCATGTCGAGGCCGTTGTACATGCTCTGGATGTCATCGTAGCTGAGGTCCACGAACAGGTCGTTCCTGCCGGCCTCCTCCGCCGCCTCCTTCTTGGGCACCATCAGCGTGGCCATCATCTCCTGGTGCGCCGCCGCGGCGGCGGGGCTCTGGGCCTGGAACGCCGCCGCCTGCTGGAACAGCGACGGGTCGTTGTCGACGATCTCCGACTCCGGCGTGCGCGCCTCGCCCCACGAGTGCGAGTGCGACTGGGACTGCGAGTGGGAGTGCGAGGTGACCACCATGTCGGACGCCGTGTTCTCCGCCTTGGGCTCCACCATCATCTCCTCTCCCCCCTGCTGCTGGAGCTGCATCTTCTCCCACTCGTTCTTCTTGTTGTAGAGCCGGCAGAGCACCCAGTCGTCCAGCTGAAGAAACAAATTCAGATCGGGATCAGAATCAGCACCAAACCAATCAATCAATCAATCAAAGCAGCAGGGATCTGAAAATCAGAACCAAATCAACCAGGAGTAGTAACCAATCGATCAAATCACGTACCCTGAGCGAGCCCTTCTTGCTGGCGGCGGCGCGGCCGGCGTCGGCGAGGCGGTACTCATGCATGATCCAGTCGGTCTTAACCCCCTTAGGCGCCTTCCCGGCATAAAACACCAGCGCCTTCTTGATCCCCATGGTGCGCCCTCCGCGGGGCGCGACGGGCTTGTCGGCGCCGGTGGCCTTCCAGTAGCCGTTGCCGGCAGCGCGGTTGGGGCGCGACCCGTTGGGGTACTTGCGGTCGCGCGGGGTGAAGAAGTACCACTCGCGGGTGCCGAAGAGGGCGCGGTCGGGGAGCGCCCACGGGTCGAAGCGGTAGAGGTCGACCTCGGCGATGATGGGGACCGGGAGGCGCTGCCCGGCCGCCTTGCGGCACAGGTAGTGCTCCACCAGCTCGTCGTCGGTGGGGTGGAAGCGGAAGCCGGGGGGCAGGTTGAGCTCCGCCTCCGCGTCCCTCTCCCTCCTCCTCACCGCCGGCATCCCCATGTCCGCTGATTTGTTAGTCGATGAAATCGCTCCGCTGCTGCTGTTGATTCCGATGGCTGTTGAGATTGTGGTGAGCGAGCTGTGGTGTGGTGTGGTGATGGTGGTGGTGAATGGGGGAGGGGATAAATAGGGGAGGGGGTGCGGGAGCGGTCTGGAAGGTTCGGATCGGAGGGGAGGAGGGGGCGGCTGCGTGGAGGGTTTCTTGGGGAGGAAAAGGGCACGTGTGGGGGGATGGAGATGAGGTGGGGGGGTTTCGGGGAAGGTGCGGGCGGGTGGCAGTGGCAGTGGCAGTGGCAGTGGCAGGCGTATCCGGGCGGCGGGATTGGTTGGCCACGGGGGTCGCGGGGTTGCGTCATGGCCGACTTCAGCTGGAGCTCGGTTGTGCGGTGCGGCGTGGACCTGGTCGGCACGCGCGTGTGTGGCTGTGCCCGCCGCGGATCGTGGCGAGAGGTCGGGAGGACCGTGGGTGCGTGGCTGCTGCTCGGGGCTACACCTGTTCTTTTTTTTACTTTCTTTTTTCTGAAGCGGACGCATATCGTGGCAGAAGCTGTTTTATGGGATCTCCTACGAAACCAAAATTGGGAGAAAATAAATGTGGTCATTTACCGCGTATCTACCGCGTAAGATTTTCTGCTCTTTTAGGAAAGAAGACAGCTCATATCTACTCCCTCCGTTCCTATTACACCTTTTACTGATTCCACTCTGCAGTACATACGGATGTACATAGACATACTTCCTCCGTCCCGAAATACTTATCAAAGAGATGGATAAAATTGAATGTATCTACTACTAAAATACGTCTAGATACATCCATTTCTCCAACAAATATTTCCGGACGGAGAGATTACTTGAGGGTGTAGATTCATTCATTTTGGTTCATACGTAGTTTATAATGAAATCTCTAACAGGTTTAAAACTTAGAAACAAAGGAAGTAATATTATTTGCAATAAACCTAGGGCATCTCTTACACGGATCGTCACACCGTTCACAACCATCCGTACCGCACAATACCGGTGCATTATGCCATCGAAAGTAGTCTTGTATTGGTTCCTTCGGCGGTTCGGGCGTTATTTTTGCCGTAAATCAAAAGCAAACAGCGGGAAGGTGGCTTTGCGGGCGACCGGACCGCTATCACGCAAGCATCCAACAACCTTGGCCAACCCAAGCCCTTTTCTCACT
>NC_041389.1:664777427-664797951 GCF_002162155.2 Triticum dicoccoides | reverse complement strand
TCCCCCGCGCGGAAGTGGTTAGCGCCACTCCAGAGCGTTCAGTGCCGCATCCATGCCGACCTAGAGCGGACACGGCCTCTCACATTGCTCCGGCATTGAAGTTGCGAGCCAGCGGAGAGCGTTGCCCGCGCAACTTCTAGTGCACGTGACTGCCCCGCGTTCAAATGACAGCGCGTCCATCCAACTCCCTGCATCACCCGTCCGTCCGTCTGCTACCACCTCGCCACCTGCCCCCGCCATCTGCCCGTTATATAAACTCCAGGCCCGACACCAACCGCATCCAACCTCCTTCGACCCTATCTCCTCTCGACACCATGACCGCCATGGCCTCCTCGAGCTCCAAAGCCCTCCGGGACAACCTCTCGTCCGAGCAGAAGGAGAACACCGCCAATGCAAGAAGACGGACGAGCTCACCGGAGGCCAGCGATGCGGACGCCCCAATGGATGAGGGGGGCGACGATGAGTCGGCCTATGCTGGCATCACCATGGGTGAGGCACGTGCTTACTACAGCGAGATGGTGTTGGAAGAGTGGAGGGCCGCGTCCGGGCAGACACCGGCCGAACAAGCTTACAACCTCAACCTCCTCAACGAGCACCCGCACTTGGAGGAGAAACTTGCCACCGGAGCAGGCATCGCGCGGGCATGGACGTGGGCGAGCAGGAGGCGCTGCTCAAATCATATCACTAAACCAACGACATTCGCTGCCACCATAGGCGGTACCGCATCCATCCGGCAGAGTTAGAAGCCTCCTTCAAGGAGATCGACGAGGCGACGGATGAAGTGTGCGACAAGGATAAGGATTCCGCCTCGGTCATGCCTAGTCGTCACAATGACGAAGTCGGCATGTCCGTGGGCGCCGCCAGCAGCGAGGAAGAGTAGACCATGGGAGGTCTCTAGCGCTCGGGTCCTAGAAAGGCCACTTCGCAGAGGTGGATATCTTTAGTTCTCGTGGCTCATGGCCGGTGGGACATGGGGAACAGGCGCTCAGCATACATGGAAAAATGTTTTCCATCATGTTATGTCACTTATATTTAAAATATTTCCAAACTACACAATAATCAAATGCAATATATAATGTTTATTTTTAGTTTTAGCTCATATATTATTAATTCAATAATCCATGCTTCATACACTCAAATCACTGAAATATATTGCAATCAATTCCCGCAGCAACCGGGAATGCGCTGGGGCACGCAAGTGCGGGAGCAATCACCTGCCAAAGTCCTATTGTCCACTCGTTTTGCCTCACAATTTGTGTTGTAGTTCAATCTCGCCCGAGGGCACAGTAAAAAGGAAAAATTCTAAAAAAAGTTTCAACAATGAAACTTACAATTTTTGCTTCTAAAACTGCCAAGTTTCAACCAGATTTGGAGATATAATTTCAAGCAGATTTTTCTATCGGTCGTAGACACAAAGTAAATGATTTTTATCGCTCTCTCGTGCTAAGTTCATGCACTGAAACTTAACATATTTTTTTGAAGTCGTCAAAATATATTCAAAATAGATATTATTTGAAAGCACATGTCAAGATAAACAAGAATACGAAAACATAACTTAATTTAGAATTCTTGTTAAAAATATATTTTTTAAAATTGAAAGCCAAAATGAAAAGCGGGCACCAGGGACATGCAGCGTGTATACATGCTTCTTGAAATTTCCCAGAAGGAAAATTTCAAAAATGGCAGTTTATTGTCTGGGTAAATATTTCGGTAATGTTACCTAGCTGACGTTCGCTACGAGAGGGGGCGAGCAAACGCCATTTGATGGTAGTTTTAGTGGAGAAGAAAAATCAAACTACGGCAATTTTTAAACAAGAAATGCCTTCTCTGAAAAAAGTAAAACTGACATGCCGCTCTAAACAAATTGTCACCTTCTTTGAACTAAAAATTGTCACCTTCCCCGACGATCGTTCGCCAGTTATGAAGGTCCAAATAATTTATTTATTCATTTTGGCGAGGGAGGATCCAAATATTTTGGCTCTAAACCAAACACCTTGCGATTGGAAAGAAGTCTCCAGCGCATCGACCAACGCGTCAATCCGGTGTCCAAGATAGTTTGGATGCAGCTAGCGTCTTGTCTTAATATTACACGACAAAATCCAGCTAAAGGATGTGATCGGCGGTCGTCCACAGAAACAAACGTCGAGTGCATGCGCACATCACCGGTACAGTCAAATTGACCACACTACACAGATAAGGTCGACTGACCTGTGAAGCGGCGATATTTATCGTCCGTGTGCGCTGTCAACGAAAGGGATCATTCATCGGCACGATCTTTATCCGTTATTCGATGCACATCGCGTTTAATTTAGGCATGGTTAATTACCAGACAGTAACACGCTGTAGCCACTAGCCGCCTAGCTGCGTACGTGCGGTCACGATCGCCAGCCGAAGTCGATCGATCCCCAACCCCAAGTGGTAAAGATCGGAAGGTGATCGCAAGCTGTTCGGCCGTGAGACGGGCTGCTTTTTCCTCCACTTCTTCTGCAGGTGACCACGCTAGCACTGACGGCAGCGCGAGAAACGGACGACGACTTCCGTCGCGGTCCGCGAGCTCGATCGGCATTCGTCGGGAACATTCGCCCGCTGCCTCGCCGCTTCTCCTCTCCGGCGGCCAGTGCTTATCCTCTCGCCGCCTCACACATATTCTACTACCACGACGCATTTTTGTTGCCCGCGCCACTGTTTGCTTGCTTGTTTAATTTGGCCAACCGCCCGATCGCAACCGCCGCATCTGGCGGCATGGTGACCGGACACATGCCCGCCGAAAAGCCGCGGAGCACGCTTCCCGAGCTCTGTCGCTGTGCCGGCGCGGTGATCGATCGTCTCGTCCGAGCACAAATCGCGCGCCGGCGCGTGGCAAGCTCGACTCGAGTCCCAACTCGTGGAAAGACGCGTGACGATCGACCGGCCGATCGGTCTCGCGTGCCGCGCGCGCACGCATAGATAGGCCTCGGGCGACGACGTGTGCCCCGGCCGGGAGGGCGCGTGGCTCCGTGGCCTCGCTCCGTTGGCTGCGTGGCGCGCGGTGGCGGGGCGTCGTTGTCTCTCATGTCGACCGACCGCGAGCGGGACGTACGGAGCCTGGGCCTCGCGACACGGGGTACTCGGGATAGGATCGGGTAGTCCAGACTCCCGATGGTGCGTGGCTGCGCCGCCCGTGGCGGTGGGCGCACGGGCATGCCTGGTACGGCAGGCGAGGACCATGTGTTTCTCGGGCGCGCGCGCAATGATGCATGTGCACGTACCGTCGTACGTGGGTGGCTACAGTAGCTGCGTCCCATCCAAGGCTGCTTAGCTAGCTAGAGTGAAGTGAAGTGAAGCAACAAATGAAGATCACACCTCATCTTGACGGGAGGGCCAGTTCTCGATGCAAAGTAACTTAATTTTCGGTTATTCGGTGCTTGGTGACAAATTGTTCACGGCTCTGGAATTTTCCAACAAAGAAGGAGCGGCAAGCTCCTCCCGAAGTGGCAAGCACCGTCACTTGTTCGACTGTAAAATAAACTTTTTATTTCCTGCCTTTGTGAAGACGATCTTCCAACACGACCACGTAATGATGGCGCGCCAGGAAACGGCCAACGGCCCCGACGAATCATCACCGTCCCATCTGCTCGTGCCGTCGCCATCACCGCGGTTGCGAGCTCGGCATTCGTCCAGAAGATTCGCCCGCTGCCCCGCCGCTTCTCCGGCGGCCAGCGCTTATCCTCCCGCACATATTCTACGTTATTTTTTCCCACGCCACGGACTGCTCCCTCGATTCGGCCGGTACGCGCCGCACACGTGGAGGCCAACCGAGCGACCGGATCGCAACCAGCCCAGATGCCCGGACACATGCCTGCCGAAAAGAGTCCAGCACGCTTTCCCAGCTTTCCCGCAATGATCGCATGACCCCGAATCACGAGCCGGCGCGTGGCGCCACGGGAGAGACGCCGCCGGCAGACGGCAGGGGATCGTCGACACGAGTGCCGAGGGTGGACCTCGCGTCGCACCGCATGCGAATGCCCCGGCCGAGGACGCGTACGTGCTACGTGCAGCAGCACAGCAGGTGCCATGGCGTGAGAGTGCGCGTGGCTCACTGCCCGGGCCGCGACGTGGTCACGACCGGTTTGGAGTCCCGTCTCTCGTGTCATCCGTACGAACATCGGTTGCCGTCGCTGTCTCGCATGTCGACCGCGCGCGAGCGGGACACGTACGCAGGGCCGGAGGATCGGCTCGGCGTGCGTGCGTGGCTGCGGCCGTGGTCGCACGGCTACTGGCCACCTGCCTACCGACCGTGTTTTTTTTTACAGTTGCAGTGCGTACGTACGCCTGGATCTTGGGAAGTCGATGATACACGATGGGGGCGTGCGTGTGAACGCTTTTCGCATGATACGAATATCCTGCTAGATGCCCACTGACCACTGTCGAGAGTGAAGTGCTTCCTCTGAGCCCATGTGCCTGGCGCGCCTGCTAGTGGTACTCCCTCCGTTTCAAATTACTCGTCACGGAAATAGATATATCTAGAACTAAAATATATCTAGATACATTTATTTTTGCGACGAGTAATTCGGAACGGAGGGAGTACCTCGGTTGGTCCATAGGTAGGCAACAAATATCTGACAATTTTAGGCAGGAGCAATCAGTTTGCTGTGGCACAATTGATTACCGACGAAATTGACACCCTAGCTACGTGTACTAGTAGCTACCAAATCACCTATGGCGGCATCGAGTGGGCTGGAGAGTATAGGAAAGTGGCCACAATCACTTTTCTGCTGCGGCGAAATTAAGTGTGTTCGGAGAAAGGATCGATCAGTGGCGGTGGACGCACGGGGTTGCCAAGCGAGGAACATGTGTTTCTCGAGAGCGCAGTGATGCATGACTGCGCCTGCAGGTATCGGCACGGGGTTTTGTTCAGGTCGGCCCGTCTGGGCGCACTGCACCGCCGTACGGACGCCGGCACGCCGGTCCGATCGAGCATCGCGTATCCGAATATCCGCCCCCCCGTCGTTGCTGCAGTGAATTGGAGTGAAAGTGAGACCATACGCATGCCTGACCCTGAACTTGTTTAAGGCTAGCAACTGCAACGAGACGACCCATTTCGTCCGTCGCCGTCCGTTAGGATCGGCGTGGACACAAAAGGCGGCACAACGCGCCGACCCAATGAACGCGCGTTCGTTTTTCGTCTGCGGGCGATCCATTTCCGGCCCATTTTTTAGCCTGATTAGCATCGGTTCGGACACGGGATTGACGCGCGCGCCTACTCTTCTCCCCGGGCCCACCGGTCAGTGGTAGCAAGCATCATTTCCACCTATTTTTTCCTAAAACCCTCCTGCCCGCGTGCGCTCCCTTCCCGCACCCGCCATGAACGACGACCTTGACCTCGACGCCGCCGCTGGCGTCGCCTCGTCCGGCATGAAGATCGCCCCCTCCGGCAAAGGCAAGCCTCGTGCCCTGCGAAAAACCGCCGCCGCGACCAAGCGAAAGAAGGCGCTGACGCCCGAACACCGGGCGGCGGAGTCGGCCAAGAGGAAGAGCCGGAGGCACGCCACGGATGCGAGGGGTGAAGCCATCTCGCCTGCCGCCGTTGCCGCCGCTGCGCAGCAGGAGGTCACCAACACCCGCGTCGCGGCGACAACGAGGGAGACACTCTACATGCTAGGGTTAAACCCTAGCCAACACGGCCTTGTCAACGCCGCCGTGGCCAGCACCGGCTCGTCCACGTTCCCTTGGATGGTGCTGCCCGACTCACCCCGCGCGTCGGCTTGCATCCCGATACCTGGCTTCCACGTGTACCCGCAGGTCTCGCGCCTCTCCGGGGAGTGCTCACCCGACGTGAGCGTGGTGGCGCCTTCCACGCCCGCACACGCGCCCATCTACCTCAACGCCACACCGGTAGCCGGCGGCTCGTCATCCGGAGGTGCAAGTAAACGCGTGCGGCAGATGCAGGCCGACGTGGTACACGCCGCAACCTGTTTGACGAAATGCCGGCCGCCAGCAACGAGGACTACATGCAGAACCTCATCTTCGAGGGCAGTGCGCCGACTACTGGCTATGACCCCGAGGAGACACAAAGCCAGGACAGCCGCGGGGCGTTCAAGCCGTGCGCTGGCTATGATCAGTCGACCTTCATGCGTGATCAGGTCGGCATGGACCTTGACGGCTTCTCACTTGACCACGAGTTTCCGGACGACTACGGGCAAGAGGAAGAAGACGAGTGCGACATCAAAGTGGAGCCTTTGTTTGAGGATAAGCTCGCCAACCAAGCCGTCGGGCCGAAGCCGAAGCGCAAGAGCAAGAGCACAAAGGCATACACGGCGGCCGAGAACAAACTTCTTTGCGAGTGTTGAAGGGACATTGGACAAGATCCCAAGACCGGCGCCGAACAAAAGCATTCAACTTTTTGGATTCGTGTCCACCGGGAGTTTCATGAGCGCTTGAAGTTTTCTCCTTACCAAATTGTGAGCACGTGTGGATGGGTGTCCATTTCGAAGCAATGGAGAGTGATCCAACACGAGTGCAACAAGTTTCATGCCACTCTTGAGAGCGTCAAGGCCCGCTCCGTGAGCGGCATTGGCATGCAAGACATGGTATGGTAGCAAGCTGCCCTCTTTTGTGTCATCAAGTTCATGCTTGCCTGTTTATTTTACATACCATTTGTGCCAACATGCTTGCATGAAAACATTTGTAGGCATTTCAAGCTTTGGAGGCATTCAAGGTCCAACACAACGACAAGTGCTTCAATCTTTTCCATTGCTATCACTACTAGGAAAAGGGCTATAGCTAATATGAACATTAATGGCGCACCACAAATATGGTGCGCCACTGCTATATAGCAGTGGTGCACCATGTGTAGGTACGCCATTAGTGTCCATATCAGTAATGACGCACCACACCCACGGTGCATCACTACTAATAATTTTTTTCTTCCAAAACTAGTAATGGCGCACCAGGGTATAGTGCGCCATGATGTCTACTACACAGCCTTCTTCTTGTAGACGTTGTTGGGCCTGCAAGTGCACAGGTTTGTAGGACAGTAGCAAATTTCCCTCAAGTGGATGAGCTAAGGTTTATCAATCCGTAGGAGGCGTAGGATGAATATGGTATCTCTCAAACAACCCTGAAACCAAATAACAAAGAGTCTCTTGTGTCCTCAACACACCCAATACAATGGTAAATTGTATAGGTGCACTAGTTCGGCGAAGAGATGGTGATACAAGTGCAATATGGATGGTAGATAAAGGTATTTGTAATCTGACATTATAAAAACAGCAAGGTAACTAATGATGAAAGTGAGCGTAAACGGTATTGTAATGGTAGGAAACAAGGCATAGGGTTCATACTTTCACTAGTGCAAGTTCTCTCAACAATAATAACATAGATAGATCATATAACAATCCCTCAACATGCAACAAAGAGTCACTCCAAAGCCACTAATAGCGGAGAACAAACGAAGAGATTATGATAGGGTACGAAACCACCTCAAAGTTATCCTTTCTTTTCTATCTATTCAAGAGTTCGTAGTAAAATAACATGAAGCTATTCTTTCCGCTCAATCCAGCATAGAGTTCATACTAGAATAACACCTTAAGACACAAATCAACCAAAACCCTAATGTCACCTAGATACTCCATTGTCACCTCAAGTATCCGTGGGCATGATTATACGATATGCATCACACAATCTCAAATTCATCTATTCAACCAACACAAAGTACTTCAAAGAGTGCCCCAAAGTTTCTACCGGAGAGTCAAGATGAAAACGCGTGCCCACCCCTATGCATAGGTTCATGGGCGGAACCCGCAAGTTGATCACCAAAACATACATCAAGTGGCACATGATATCCCATTGTCACCACAGATAATCACGGCAAGACATACATCAAGTGTTCTCAAATCATAAAAGACTCAATCTGATAAGATAACTTCAAAGGGGAAAACTCAATTCATTACAAGAGAGTAGAGGGGGAGAAACATCATAAGATCCAACTACAATAGCAAAGCTCGGGATACATCAAGATCATGCCATAGAGGGAACACGAGAGAGAACACGAGAGAGAGAGATCAAACACATAGCTATTGGTACATACCCTCAGCCTCGAGGGTGAACTACTTCCTCCTCGTCATGTAGAGTGCCGGGATGATGAAAGATGGCCATCGGTGAAGGATCCCCCTCCGGCAGGGTGCCGGGAAGGGCTCTCGAGAGGTTTCTGGTGGCTACAGAGGCTTGCGGCGGCAGAACTCCCGATCTATCTTGATATTCGATGTTTTTAGGGTACGTAGGCTTATATAGGCGAAAGAAGTCTGTCGGGGGAGCCTCGAGGTGCCCACGAGAGGGTAGGGCGCGCCCAGGGGGTGGGCGTGCCCCCTGTCTCGTGGCTTCCTCGATGACCCCCCGGCTTGCACTCCAAGTCTTCTGGATCATAATCTTTCCAAAAATCATGCTGCTGAAGGTTTCATTCCGTTTGGACTCCGTTTGATATTCCTTTTCTTCGAAATACTGAAACAGGCAATTAAACAACAATATGGGCTAGGCCTCCGGTTAATAGGTTAGTCCCAAAAGTAATATAAAAGTGTATAATAAAGCCCGTAATCATTTAAAACAGATAATAAAATAGCATGAATGCTTCATAAATTATAGATACGTTGGAGACGTATCAGCATCCCCAAGCTTAATTCCTGCTCGTCCTCGAGTAGGTAAATGATAAAAGAAAGAATTTCTGAAGTGTGAATGCTAGAGGTGCATAAGTTTGATCAATGATAATTTCAATCACCTTTACTAGCATCAATATATTTCATAACAGTAGTTCATCCCATAAAACTTTTCATAATTAAGTAACAAGTAATTCACATGTTAAAGCATAGACCATAAACTTTCTTGAAAACTAGCAAACTTCATTCTTAGTCATCAAACAATTGCAATTCATCCTTTTTTCAGGAAGGGTATATGTCAGAGCTTCGATTTAGCAAACTTCACATACTCAACTATCATATAGTCTTCTACAATTGCTAACACTCACGCAGTACTTGTGGTTACGGAGTTTTAATCAGACACAGAGAAAGATAGGGGCTTATAATGTTGCCTCCAAACATATTCACCTTTGGGTGATGTCAACAATAATAGTTCATGCTAACTTACATCCAATTGGATATATATATCAGGATCACCCGAACACAAAGTGCTTTCCAAAGGATAAAATGAAAAAGGGAAAGGTGAAGATCACCTTGACTCTTGCGTAAAGTAAATGACATAAAGTAAAAGATAGGCCCTTCGCAGAGGGAAGCAGGGATTTGCAGAGGTGCCAGAGCTCGATTTTGAAATAGAGATAAATAATTTTGAGAGGTATGATCTCAATGTCAACATAACAACCAAGAGTTCCCAATATCTTCCATACTACATACATTATAGGCGGTTCCCAAACAGAATGGTAAAAGTTTTTACTCCCCCTCCATCAACAATCATCAATCCATGGCTTGCCCGAAACAACGGGTGCCTCCAACTAACATCAAACCTGGGGGAGTTTTATTTGCTCATGGGACTGGGCATCCCGGTTACCGCCCCTTTCTCGTGAATGAGGAGCGGAGTCCACTCCTCTTGAGAATAATCCACCTAGCATGGAAGACACTGACAGCCCCTAGTTGCTACATGAGCAATTCGGGCATACAAAACAGATTATAATTTGAAGGTTTAGAGTTTGACACATGAAAATTTACTTGGAACGACACGTAAATACCGCATATAGGTAGGTGTGGTGGACACTCATGGCAAAAACTGGGTTTAAGGATATTGGATGCACAAGCAGTATTCCCGCTTAGTACAGATATTTAGGCTAGCAAGGGGAGAAAGGCAAGCTCAACATGTTTGAATGATCCATGACAATATACTTTAACTGAGATGTGAGAAAACATAACCCATTACGTTGTCTTCCTTGTCCAACATCAACTCTTTAGCATGTTATACTTAATGAGTGCTCACAATTATAAAAGATGTCTATGATAATATATTTATATGTGAAATCTCTCTTCCTTCAATATTCTTTCATGAATTGTTCAAATGACCAATATAATGCTTGCTAACCGCCAATAAATTACTACCTCTACTTCTTAGATGTGAAGTCATTACTCCCCATGGGATAAGCAAATGAAACATATATAATTTCAGATTTATGACATTCAACTCATTCAACCATTTACTCATAGGATATAAGTGAAGCACACGAGTAAATGAAAAACTACTCCAAAAAGATATAAGTGAAGATCAATGAGTAGCTAAATAATTATGTAACTATGTGAAGGCTCTCTCTCAATTAAGAATTTCAGATCTTGGTATTTTATTCAAACAGCAAGCAAAGCAAAACAAAATGACATTGCAAGGATAGCACAACTCATGTGAAGAAGCAAAAACTTAGGTTCAAACGATACTAACCGATAGTTGTTGAAGAAGAAATGTGGGATGCCTACCGGGGCATCCCAAACCTTAGATGCTTGAGACTTCTTGAAATATTATCTTTGGGTGCCTTGGGCATCCCCAAGCTTGAGCTTTTGTGTCTCCTTAATTCCTTTCATGTCACGGTTTCTCTTTTTATCAAAAGCTTCATCCACAACAAACTCAACAAGAACTCGTGAGATAGGTTAGTATAAACCAATGCAAAACCTTATCATTTTCTAATGTACCAAATCACTAACATTATTATTCAACATTGGATACTAAATGTCTCTGCATATTTAGTACTCCTATCCTCAAATAGAATCATTAAACAAGCAATTATATGCAAACAATGCAACCATAACAGTAGTCGGCCAAAACAGTATAGTCTGTAAAGAATGCAAGATTCATCATACTTCCCTAACTCCAAAAGTATAAGAAAAATATACGCTGTACAAGATTTATCAGAGCTCACTATGAAAAAAGATTCAACATTATATCACTCTCTGACTTTTCTAGGGAATTTTTGCAACATCGGTGAACTTTCTGTTTTTAAACAGCAACATGTATACTAGCAAAATAGGCATGGTAAAGGCTATCCTTGACATTTTTATTGAAAATATAGATGCAAAACATTATTCTAAATAACAGCAAGCAAATACTAACAAAATAAATTGACGCTCCAAACAAAACACATATCATGTGGTGAATAAAAATATAGCTCCAAGTAAAGTTACCGATGAACGAAGACGAAAGAGAGGATGCCTTCCGGGGCATCCCCAGGGTTAGTTGCTTGGTTGTCCTTGAATATTACCTTGGGGTTCATTGGGCATCCCCAAGCTTAGGCTCCTGCCAATCCTTATTCCATAGTCCATCGAATCCTTACCAAAAACTTGAAAACTTCAACCACACAAAACTCAACACAAAACTCGTAAGCTCTGTTAGTATAAGAAAATAAATCACCACTTAGGTACTATAATGAACTCATTCTAAATTAATATTGGTGTAATATCTACTGTATTCTAACTTCTCTATGGTTCATACCCTTACATACTAGTCATAGATTCATCAAAATAAGCAAACAACACAATGAAAACAGAATCTGTCAAAAACAGAACAGTCTGTAGTAATCTGTATCAAACGTATACTTATCGAACCCCAAAAATTATGAAATAAATTGGTGGACCTGAGTAATTTGTCTATTAATCATCTTCAAAAAGAATAAACCTAAAATCACTCTTTTGTAAAAAATGGCAGCTAATCTTGTGAGCTCTAAAGCTTCTGTTTTTCACAGCAAGATCATGAAGACTTCACCCAAGTCTTCCCAAAGATTCTACTTGACACTTTATTGAAACAAAAGATATAAAACATGATTATTACAGTAGCATAATCATGTTAATACACAAAAACAGTAAGGTTAAATGCTGTGTTGTCTCCCAACAAGCGCTTTTCTTTAATGCCTTTCTAGCTAGGCATGATGATTTCAATGATGCTCATATAAAAGATAAGAATTGAAACATAAAGAGAGCATCATGAAGAATATGACTAGCACATTTAAGTCTAACCCACTTACTATGCATAGGGATTTTGTGAGCAAACAACTTGTGGGAACAATAATCAACTAGCATAGGAAGGCAAAATAAACATAACTTCAAGATTTTAAGCACACACAGAGGAAACTTGATATTATTGCAATTCCTACAAGCATATGTTCCTCCCTCATAATAGTTTTCAGTAGCATCATGAATTAATTCAACAATATAACCAGCACCTAAAGCATTATTTTCATGATCTACAAGCATAGAAAATTTACTACTCTCCACATAAGCAAAATTCTTCTCATTCGGAATGGTGGGAGTATCATAAAAGACTTGAATACTATAAATTTTTCCATATTAAAAGAGTAATGTTTAGAGAAAGGGTAATCATAATCATGACAAGTTTTATAAATATAATCATCACTACTTTTATAGCATAAGTTTCATCACAATAATCATCATAAGTAGCAACTTTGTTCTCATCATAATCGATTGAAACCTCTTCCAAGATAGTGGAATCATTACTAAATAAAGTTGACACTCTTCGAGATTCACTTTCATAAATATTATAAGATTCAACATCCTCCAAAATAGTGGGATCAATACTACCTAAAGTTGACACTCTTCCAAACCCACTTTCATCAATATAATCATCATAGGTACAAGGCATGCTATCATCATAACAACTTCGCATATCAAAACTTGGGAGGCTAAAAATATCACATTCATTAAACATAGCATCCCCAAGCTTGGGACAATCATTAATTTCAGCAAATATATTCTCAAATATTTCATCCTCATCAAACATAGCTTCTCCAAGCTTGGGCCTTTTCATATCATAAGCATAATCATCATCAATAGTATGGATAGCACCAATAGTATAGCAATTATCATCATCACAATGAGTAGTAGGAGCAACATCATTTGGGAGGGATACCTTTTTACCTTTGCTGCCCCTTCTCTTCCTTTTCTTCTTCACATTATGTGTGGGTTCAACCTTCTTTATTGATGGGATTGGTTGAATAGAAAGCTCCTCCTCGTTACCTGAATCATCATAAGAAATAATAGGAGGAGGTTGGGAAGTCTCTTCCCTTTCATTACTATTCTCTTCATCTTCTATTTGCTTTCTTTTCTTTAGGTAATTGGCAATATAAGGATTTTCAATGCAATTCACCGTACAATACATATAAATCTTCTCTAGATTAATATCAAGGAAATGCCCAAGATTAAATTTTGGAATAAGCTTAGTTGCACGTTTTAATTCTTCATAACTAAAAAGCAAACTAAGTTCATTGTAATGAGCAAGGGAGATCAAATCATCACAATTTTTCAACACGATTCGATCATGAAACAATTTGCATCGGAGATTTAAATGACCAATTTTATTGCAAAGTTCACAACGGTAAATATATCTTCAATTTTCAGCACTAACATTAAGCCTTTCTTGAAACCATTTAGTTTCTAAATGCTTATGCCTCTTGCAATATATATCTTCTCTATTCGGTGTGTTCATGCAGACATGCACTCCACAAAAGTTGACATGCTCATAAGAGATATTTTCATCATAACTAGTGCAATCATCATTAGTACTATGGATATTCAAAGAGTTCACACTAATAACATTGCAATCATGCTCATCATACAAAGATCTAGTACCAGATATTTTAATGCATTCTTCTTCTAGAAATTGAGCACAATTTTCCTTTCCATCATTCTCACGAAAGATATTAAAAAGATGAAGCGTATGTGACAAACTCAATTCCATTTTTTTGTAGTTTTATTTTATAAACTAAACTAGTGATAAAACAAGAAACAAAAAGATTCGATTGCAAGATCTAAAGATATACCTTCAAGAACTCACCTCCCCGGCAATGGCGCCAGAAAAGAGCTTGATGTCTACTACACAGCCTTCTTCTTGTAGACGTTGTTGGGCCTGCAAGTGCACAGGTTTGTAGGACAGTAGCAAATTTCCCTCAAGTGGATGACCTAAGGTTTATCAATCCGTAGGAGGCGTAGGATGAATATGGTATCTCTCAAACAACCCTGAAACCAAATAACAAAGAGTCTCTTGTGTCCCCAACACACCCAATACAATGGTAAATTGTATAGGTGCACTAGTTCGGCGAAGAGATGGTGATACAAGTGCAATATGGATGGTAGATAAAGGTATTTGTAATCTGACATTACAAAAACAGCAAGGTAACTAATGATGAAAGTGAGCGTAAACGGTATTGTAATGGTAGGAAACAAGGCATAGGGTTCATACTTTCACTAGTGCAAGTTCTCTCAACAATAATAACATAGATAGATCATATAACAATCCCTCAACATGCAACAAAGAGTCACTCCAAAGCCACTAATAGCGGAGAACAAACGAAGAGATTATGATAGGGTACGAAACCACCTCAAAGTTATCCTTTCTATTCTATCTATTCAAGAGTTCGTAGTAAAATAACATGAAGCTATTCTTTCCGCTCAATCCATCATAGAGTTCATACTAGAATAACACCTTAAGACACAAATCAACCAAAACCCTAATGTCACCTAGATACTCCATTGTCACCTCAAGTATCCGTGGGCATGATTATACGATATGCATCACACAATCTCAGATTCATCTATTCAACCAACACAAAGTACTTCAAAGAGTGCCCCAAAGTTTCTACCGGAGAGTCAGGACGAAAACGTGTGCCAATCCCTATGCATAGGTTCATGGGCGGAACTCGCAAGTTGGTCACCAAAACATACATCAAGTGGCACATGATATCCCATTGTCACCATAGATAATCACGGCAAGACATACATCAAGTGTTCTCAAATCATTAAAGACTCAATCTGATAAGATAACTTCAAAGGGGAAAACTCAATCCATTACAAGAGAGTAGAGGGGGAGAAACATCATAAGATCCAACTACAATAGCAAAGCTCGGGATACATCAAGATCGTGTCATAGAGGGAACACGAGAGAGAACATGAGAGAGAGAGATCAAACACATAGCTACTGGTACATACCCTCAGCCTCGAGGGTGAACTACTCCCTCCTCATCATGGAGAGTGTCGGGATGATTAAGATGGCCACCGGTGAATGACCCCCCTCCGGCAGGGTTCCGGAAAGGGCTCCCGAGAGGTTTCTGGTGGCTACAGAGGCTTGCGGCGGCGGAACTCTTGATCTATCTTGATATTCAATGTTTTTAGGGTACGTAGGCTTATATAGGCGAAAGAAGTCGGTCGGGGGAGCCTCGAGGGGCCCACGAGAGGGTAGGGCACGCCCGGGGGGTGGGCGCGCCCCCTGTCTCGTGGCTTCCTTGATGACCCCCGACTTGCACTCCAAGTCTCCTGGATCATAATCTTTCCAAAAATCACGCTGCCAAAGGTTTCATTCCATTTGGACTCCATTTGATATTCCTTTTCTTCGTAATACTGAAACAGGCAATAAAACATCAATATTGACTGGGCCTCCGGTTAATAGGTTAGTCCCAAAAGTAATATAAAAGTGTATAATAAAGCCCGTAATCATTCAAAATAGATAATAAAATAGAATGAATGCTTCATAAATTATAGATACGTTGGAGACGTATCACGCCATTACTAGTTTTAACTAGTAATGGCGCACTACACACTCTGTGCGCCACTACTAACAATTTTTTTTAATTTTTTTTCAAAACTAGTAATGGTGCACTAGGCAACCGTGTGCCATTACTAGTTCAAACTATTAATGGCGCACCACAAACATGGTGCGCCACTAATAACAATTTTTTTTTATTTTTTTTTGCAAAACTAGTAATGGCGCAGCACGTAACAGGTGTGCCATAAGTAACCAAGGTTACTAATGGTGCATTGCTAGGTGGTGCGCCATTAGTAACCTGGGAGCAGCTAGATATTTTGGACAGACACCTACCACACTCACTTTCCCCACTTCATTCTCTCCACCTCCTCCTCCAAACTTGTCTCAGGTGCCTCCTCCTTCTCACCTCATTTGCACCATAGAGTCACCCAAATTAAGTGGTTAAATTTCCTTTTTTTGATAGGTAAGTAAGGGGAAAGCTTTCTTATGTTGTAGATCTACTTTTTTCTCCCTCCAACAACGTGCACATGCACTTTTGTTGGCCTAGATCTACGTATATTTGTGGTGTTGCATATATTTGTGTTTGCAGGTACCAGTATTTGAAATGCGATAGTTGCCAATATTTTGCTGGAATGTTGATTCATTTCCGTTTCGGCAAGAATTTGGCACTATGCATTCTTTTTGGTCCTATTTTTAGGCAAAGTCATGCCAATTTTTTTGGGTTCTAAAATATCGTTTTGCTCTACCCCCGCAGGCGACCATGGTCCGCACGATGACCGAAGGCATCATGAATAGGTTTTTGAGCTCCGTGAAGGCCGAGATGCTTCAAAAGAACAAGACGGAGATAAAATGTCCGTGTCGAAGATGCAAGCTGAAGAGCCTTATAGACCCGGATTCCATACAGGCGCGGGACCACCTGCTCTTGCGTGGTTTCATGGATGGCTATCAGTGGCAAGGTGATGAAGATGATTATGAAGTCGTCCATGGGGGCCGGGCAAGAAATGAGGAAGGGCAGCAAGACAACCACGGCGTGGGCGGGCGAGAAGACGAAGAATCTCCAGGACATGATCACGAAGTAGATGCAGTACACAGTCATCATGTAGAAGATGCCGGACATGATGATGAGGAAGATGCCGGAGCAGACGAAGGGCATGATCATGAAGATGAAGATGCCGGAGCAGACGACGATGGACCATCGATGGGCTGGGTGCAGGACCCTCATATTCAAGAGCTGCTTCTCAAGCAGACTGATAATGCAAGAGCTGCCGCCCGAGAGAAAGCCAAGCTGGATCAAGTGGAGATAGACGCGGTTACTCCATTGTATGAAGGATGCAGGCCCGAGGATACCCGCCTGAAAGTAACGCTCATGGCTCTAGAGATGAAGGTAAAACACAAAATGACCGACACATGCTTCGACGAGAACATGTCATTCTGGCACGAACGTCTTCCCAAGGGGAACAAGTGCCCGGCCAGTTTCGAGAAGGCAAAGAAAATCGTTTGTCCTATGGATTTACCGCACGTGAAATACCATGTGTGCATGAACAATTGCATCATTTATCGGGACGAGCATGCGGAGTCTACCATATGTTCGGTGTGCGGCGTTAGTCGATACAAGAAGAGGAAGAAAGCTCCTCAAAAAGTGGTGTGGTACTTTCCGATCACTCCTCGTCTGCATTGGTATTTCGTGGACCCTAAGGTAGCAAAGCTCCTGCGTTGGCACGCGGATAGGAAGGAGAAGAAGCGGTAATTTGACACAAATGATCCAGAGATAAATAAAAAAGACAAGATGCCGAGTCACCCTAAGGATGCGAGCCAGTGGCAAGCGTTGAACTTCAAACACCCAGAATTTGGGGATGATCCAAGGAACATCGTGCTGGGCGCGAGCACCGATGGAGTCAATCTGTTTGGAAGCCAGAGAAGCACACATAGCACTTGGCCTGTGTTTGTGTGGATGTACAACCTTCCCCCCTGGTTGTGCATGAAGAGGAAGTACATTCACATGAGTATGCTAATTGAAGGGCCGAAACAACCAGGGAACAACATCAATCTGTATCTAGGGCTGCTGAAAGAGGAGCTAGACACGCTGTGGAAAACGCAAGCCAATACGTGGGAAGGCGCAGAGAAAGAACATTTCCCTATGAGAGCCACACTGCTCACGACGGTGCACGACTATCTCGGTTACGGATATGTCGCGGGGCAGGTGGTCCACGGATTTTCTGGATGCATCAGGTGCATGGATGACAAAACGTATCGCTAGCTAGATAGAGATCCCGGGTCTTCGAAAATCGTGTTCATGGAACATCGAAGGTGGCTTCGCGATGATTACTCATGGAGAAAACGCAAGGATCTGTTCGATGGTGAAACCGAACCCCGAAGACGCCCGCGTACGAGGAGCAGCGAGGAAATAGACGAGCTATTGAAAAATTGGAAAGAGTGCCCACTGCCGGGAAAGGCGCCAGAGCCGGGAAAGAAGCGAAAGGCGCCAGAGCCGCTGCTGAAGGTATGGAAAATGAGGTCTGTTTTCTGGGACTTGCCGTACTGGAAGATCCTCCGTGTGCCTCACATCCTTGATGTCATGCATATCACGAAGAACGTGTGCGAGAGTCTGCTTGGTACCCTGCTCAACATGCCAGAGAGGACCAAAGATGGGCCGAAAGCAAGGGCAGGCTTGAAATCAATGGGCATCAGGGAGGAGCTTCACGCTAATGATGGTGATGATGATGATGATGATGATGATGAGGCGAAGGACACGAAAAGTCGTCGCAAAGGCAAAAAGGCCAAGAAGATCGGAAATGACTTCCCTCCCGCGTGCTTCACTCTAAGTCAGGAGGAGATCGAGCAGTTTTTCACCTGCCTCGTAGGAGTAAAACTTCCTTACGGTTACGCGGGGAAGATAAGAAGATACCTAGACTCAGCGAAGCAGAAGTTCAGCGGGATGAAGTCTCACGACTGTCACGTGCTGATGATGCAGATACTTCCAGTTGCAATCCGTGGGATCATGGACGCGCACGTCCGTGAAATGCTTTTTGGCCTATGCAACTTTTTCGATGTCATCTCTCTAAAGTCGGTTGGCGTGAGGCAACTCAGAAGGCTACAGGAAGAGATCGTGGTGATACTATGCGAGCTTGACATGTACTTCCCGCCCGCATTCTTCGATGTTATGGTGCATCTTCTGGTCCATATCGTGGAGGATATCATCCAACTCGGGCCGACGTTCCCGCACAGCATGATGCCGTTCGAAAGGATGAATGGCGTCATCAAAGGATACATTCGCAACATGTCACGTCCAGAGGGAAGCATAGCCATGGGCTTTCTGACCGAAGAGTGCATCTCCTACTGCACGAATTATCTAGGCATCGAGAACCCCGTTGGTTTGCCCGTCAACAGGCACCTCGACTTTGAGGGTCGCCGCGAAATGCATGTCGACTTTGAGGGTCGACTCGCCGACTTTGAAAGAGCAAACCTGGTCGCGCTACAACACATAGATGTGGTTGATCCTTGGGTGGTAGAGAACAAAACCTTTATTGAGAAGATGTACAATAACCGAGGCCAACAGAGGACGGACGGAGATATAATCAAAGAGCACAACTCATGTTTCACGCTTTGGTTCAAGGAGAAGCTTCTGTCGTACCCTTTACATGAGGATTCTTCCGCGGAAGAACAACTCATATTCACCTTGCCACAGGGCGCCGAGCACAACCTGATGACGTATGAGGCGTACGATATCAATGGCTACACATTCTACACTAAGGGAAAGGACATGAAGAGTGATGGTTATCAGAACTCCGGGGTAACGATGGAATCCTACACCGGTAACGACAAGGACAGATACTACAGAAGGATCGAGAAGATCTGGGAGCTGAGCTATGCTGGAGAGAAGGTCCCGATGTTCCATGTCATATGGGCCAAGAGCGTCCTAAAAGAAGACCAGTATTTCACCACCATGGTTATACCCGAAGCCAAATCCAAGACCGCGGGCACAAACGTCACCGCGAAAAATGAGCCATGGGTACTGGCTTCCCAAGTGGACAAATGCTTCTTCATTACCGACCCATCAAAGCCCAGTCGTGTTGTCATGAGGAGAGGCAAAAGGAAGATCATCGGAATGGATGGAGTCGCCAATGAGCAAGACTTCGACAAGTACGGCGACCCAAAGATGGAACATGACGATGACAATGAAGTACCAGCATACACCACAAGGAGAAGTAGGACCACCCTACCTAAAGGACGTCCATTCAAGAGAAGAACTCCATTTGCGAAAAATAAGGGCAAGAAGATTGTGAAAAGATAGCTAGCTAAGATCGATTGTATTTAAGTTGTAGCCTTCATTTCTCGATTGTATTTCGACATATGGAAATGGGCGGCACTTTTTGAATTCATGAATATTTCGAAATCTGATGATATTTTTTCATATTCATAAATGTTTTCTAAAAAATTATTAGATGCAACTAAAAATCCAAAAAAAATTCAAATAACAAATTTGATGATATTTTTTCATATTCATAAATGTTTTCATATTCATATTTTTCATAAATGTTTTGAAATCTGATGATATTTTTCCACATTCATAAATGTTTTCAAATTTGATCGTCATTTTCAAGAAACTATTAGATGCAACTAAAAATCCAAAAAAAAACAGTTAGTAATGGCACACCAGGGGAGGGTGCGCCATTGCTATGAAGGTATTTATGGCGCACCCGAAGGAGGTGCGCCATTGATATACAAATTTTTATTTTTATTTATTCTTGTATTTTATTTTTCAGTGTTCCTTTTCCTGCTTAAATTTCATGGGCACTTTTTGATTTCATGAATATTTTTTCAAATTTGATGATATTTTACCATATTCATAAATTTTTTACCAATTCACAAATGAATGCAACTAAAAATCTAAAAAAAAGAGTTACTAATGGCGCACCGCTAGGAGGTGCACCATTGCTATCAAAAAAAAGTTACTAATGGCGCACCGCTAGGAGGTGCACCATTGCTATCCAAAAAAAAGTTACTAATGGCGCCCCAC
>NC_041389.1:664710609-664777026 GCF_002162155.2 Triticum dicoccoides | reverse complement strand
CGTGCGCCGCCGCCCCCGCGCCCCCGCCGCCGGAGTCACCGCCGGAGCACTAGGAGGAGGAGGCCAGCGTCCACCAGGAGAGGAGGCCCGAGCACCTCGTGACCTCCCCGCCGTCTATCCTCGCCTCCCCCAAGCTCGCCGTCTCCGCCCTTCGTCGTCTCCGCTCCGGCCACCACCTCATCGTGGTCAGGTAATCTTCATTGCCCTCCTCCCTCTGCCTCTCTTCTCCTCTCTTCCTCCTCTCCTCCCTCCCGGCCATGCTCTCTTCTTCTCTCTTTTGCTAGGTTTAGGTCAAATCCCTCTCGAATTTAGGTCAAATTAGGTTCAAAAAATTGCTAATTTTGGTCAGCAACTGCCATAGCAAGTTAGCAACTACCATAGCAGTGCTCCTATGTTTTCTGCAGTGTTAGTAGAGTGCTAATTTAATCTCTGCTCTAGCATTGTTTAGTGGTCACAATTGAGGCCTAGGGCAGCTACCCCTCTGCTAGTCTCGAGCAATTCAAAGATTTAAGAAATAGCATTGAACAGAGACTTGAAGGAATGAGCTATAAGCAGAGAGGAGATGAGATGTTTGTGTTTCTCCTTAACCCTATAAGCTAGGAATGAGTAGTCCTCTTTGAATGTCTTCAACCCAGCTTCTCTAGATGGTGATATCCCTCTGAAATGCTTGTTGTATGGTTACGTCATGTTTATCTAGACTATATGTTATAAGAGCAAGTATAAGAGCAAAAGTTCAGTAGTGTGAATAAATCAGTCTTAATTCATTTGCTGATCAAGATGTTTGATTGTTTTCCTCTTGTTGATTGTTTGGTCAAAGCTGTCATGTTCTATTCAGGTAGACAGAGCTGTATAGGATTGTTCAAAATATAAGGGCTGAGCTCAAGGAGCACAACAGCAGTTGTCAGTAGTTACACACTTGCACTGCATCTATGATAGTTGGATGCAATATATTTCCTACTGTATTTGACTAGTGTTTTAGTTTTGATGTAAAAAAAGAAAAATATAAAGTGGTTCTATTTGGTCTTGCATTTAGTAGAAGCTGGATAATATCTATTGTAGAATAAGAATTTTGGGAGTTATTAGAGGGGCGATGATGTGTTATAGTTGAATGATACTGCCTGGAGATGCAGATATGTCGACTATCCCCTGTTTATAGTATACATTTTGCCATGTTGTGTCCTAGCTTGATTAATTTTCTTGTCAGTTTCTTTAGTCCATTCCCTTGCTAGGGCCAGGCTGTTTGGAATCTGTGATGGTGAAAGTCTATCTTAGTATGGAAATCATGTTGTTTGTTTTTGGTAGGCACCCAAGTAGGCAGGTATATGATGAGTATGAAGTTGCAAACTTAACTAATTAATCGTCAGGGCGCTGCGTAAATTCTGTACAACAAACATACCCAGTGGTTTCACCTCTTCACAGGCCAACGCATTTTCCATGTTGTGATGGAGGCCTTTTTTTAACACTGGGCTTTGCCACCTGTTGTTTGTCTTGTAAATAGCATTGGACAGAGATTTAAGCAAGTAGCACATTGCCTTGTAAAGTTTTCATATAATAATTTATATACTCCTTGAAGATGACCTCAAGTACTAATTATCATCAGCCGAAGTTTGTGATGGCAAGTATATGCAAACAAATGGAATTCATAGAAATACTAATTTAAATACTCCATGGCAGCAGTATATGTTTGTGATTCTGCTTATGTCAAACTGAAAGCAATACTAGATAGCTACAGAGTATCTGTGCAGAAATCTGAAAATGTTCTCTTTTGGCTTCATGTCTGAGCCAACAGAAAGGCTAAAGGTGTGACCCGGGATTTTTGTGCCTTGTATTAATTGCTTTCCCTACATGTTTGCAGGTTTAAGTGAAAAAAGAGGAAGAAAGGAGAACCAGGGTAGGGTTCCATGGCGAGAAGATATATTGTTGGGTTTTGTCTCCGACTATCGTGTCGTGATGATATTGTGGGGGTGCTGTGGGGTTGCAGCGGGGCAGGGGTGGGATAATGATTTTGCAGGTACCCCGAGAGGCCCTTGAGTTTGCCAGAATGTCGATTAAATTCCGTCCCGGCAAATTCGGGTACTCCATATGTCCTATTTTCAGCAAAGGTCATTGACGGTGTCCTGGACTAGGGGGTACTCACCACGTCGTCTCCCGATCAGTTGGATTGGGCCGAGGATCCCCATGGCCGTATACTCATGGGCCAGTCCGGACAGTTGCCGCATACAAGGAAGGTTCCACAAGACTTGGCGATCAAGACAAGGACTCCTCCCCCACCGGCGTATTCGGCTAGGACTCTTGTTATCCTAGGCCTCTGGTGCATTATATAAACCGAGGCCAGGCTAGTCGATAGAGATATACAACAACAATCATACCATAGGCTAGCTTTTAGGGTTTAGCCTCTACGATCTCGTGGTAGATCTACTCTTGTACTACCCATATCATCAATATTAATCAAGCAGGACGTAGGGTTTTACCTCCATCGAGAGGGCCCGAACCTGGGTAAAACATCGTGTCCCTTGCCTTCTGTTACCATCCGCCTAGACGCACAGTTCGGGACCCCCTACCCGAGATCCGCCGGTTTTGACACCGACATTGGTGCTTTCATTGAGAGCTCCGCTGTGTGTTCGGCAAAAGGTCGATGGCTCGCCTGCAGATCAACTGCAACTTCGGCATCTTCGTCACCAGCTCGACTGGTCATCTTGGTTCAACCAAGGACCGCGCCCTACCTCCGATCGTCATGTTCGGATGAGGGCCTTCATCAACATCAACTCCGATCTCTGTCAAGATCATGAAGGAATCATCCAGGGAGCCCGGGGGCTCAACGTCAACATTGCCCTCAGGCAACTGTGCTGTTTTTCTGGACAGCAAACTTGTATCAGCCGCCACCGCCTCCTCGAGTATCGCCTAAACGATTGCTTCAGTGGAATTATGCGGAATTAAGTCTACAACAACCCTGCGAAAATTTCGTCGAGTTCCGTTGGAGGAACCTCCGGCAATCTCCGATATACCGGAGCCCTGTTGAATCTGGACGAGAATCCGGACGAGTTTGGAGCGGGGTGTCCAGCATCTAGCTCGGACGTCCTTTGGAAGATCCAACCGTTGATCGGCTGCGGAATTCCCATATATGCCACCTCCCAAAAATTCAGCTCGATCCGACCGTCCAAACTCCGGGAAACTTCCGATTAGTGCATCACTTTTCGGATCTGTTTCCTGCGCGAGAACGAATCCGACCCGAGTTCATCTTCTTTATGAACAGGATTTCGGACTTCCTTTTTGAAGGAAGTTTTTGTATGGGGTATTGTGCTTTATTCTCAAACACATCCCATTAATATTAAAAGTATTTTTACAATACGATCTTCACCATCGCGCCGGTGTCAAACCGGCTCGACAACATCACTCCACGACAGCCGACATGCGCTAGACGCGTGGTCGCTTTGTTGAGCCGAGCTCAACTTCTTCGGATCATTATCTTGGCAAGCCGGACAAGAGTCCGGCATCGCGAAGGATAAATCATCACCAACATCGCCACTCCACGGATTACACGGAGCGGGCACACCTGCATCGCCGCACGGTCACTTCATCAAGCCGGCATCGACCACGTCACGACCTGCATCGGCAGGGCCGCACTATTGCTTCTTCAAGCTGGTGTCCATCATGCCTACCTAAATTCGACATCTCGGCTGGACCAGGGGCTTCGCCATCTCTTCATCAACCTACTCCGGACACTTCGGCGTCACTAGCCGACCAGGCGATGGGTGCGCGGATCGAGTCCCAACTTTGGGAATCACCTTCCTTCGGATTGCTACAACAAATAAACCAGGTGCTATTAATCCTAATATTTCTTTTTGCTTGTTTGGGTTAATTTTTCCCAAGGAATTATTACTCTGGTTTGTCCATCATATGCACACAGGTCTATCAAATGGTGGCCGCATTATCAACAGTCGCATGATGGTTCGGTCAGTTTCTGTACATAGTCCGGCGAACGTTGCATCCGGAACTCGGACCGACCTGTGAATCCAGGCTTTGCCACGCCTTTATTACATTACGCCGACGACCTGCATCGACATCGACTTCGGCGCCAGGCCATATTTATTTTACTACTCACTTTGCATAAATTATTTATTATGCAACATTTTTTTAATTCCTATTATTACTATTATCTCTGGTTTGCACTATTTTTTGTGCACAGGAAAATGATCCAGCCGGACTATATCCTTTGACGTCACCTCGGCTGGACGGGGGGCTTCGTCAACACTTCATTACCCCATGCTAGGGACTTCGGCATCACTCTGCCGTCCTGCATTGACCGTGCTATGTCACCACTTCGGAGTGCCGAGCTCTTTGCTCCGCCACCTCGGGACCGGCTTGAGGGATGGACACTTGTCCCACATCAAGCTCGGACCGCGTCATCAATACCGAACACATTAACCAGCTAAGTTGCCTTCATGCTCAAAGTTTTAAATTTCTAACTTGTGTTCGGTTCGACCAAGCATTATACTTTTTTGTAAAAAAAGTCGCTTGTAAAATTTTTCCTTGTCCAAACTTTGTTTGCACATACTTGACGCGCTACCCGCTCTCATTATACCTGGGGGCTTCTTTAACAGAAGCTTATTAATTCGGGCTTTATGCCCAACACATGTGTCACACTTCCGCATGTACCTTTTATTCACCATTATATGCATCGATATGACTTAAGTTTTGGCCAAGCTGGGTTGCCTGGCTCCTATGCTTACCCCTACGTTCCCGATTGTTCGGCTAGGTGGTAAAGGGAGCACCTCTGTGATTGTTACTGCCGGGTCAGCCGGATGTGTACCTTAGACTGGGTGAAGCCGAAAGTTAGCGTTCTTAAGGGAATACTCGGTCGGTGAACTAAAAGATGATTTCTTACCTATTTATTTACCCGCCCCCAGATGTTTTTCTGCTCTTTTTGCAGTCCGGACATGCACTTTAGGGCAATGCCTCCCAGGGAAAGGAACCCCTAACGGAACTATTCTCCCTGGAAGATGTTTCTTACTAACCATGTAATATAACATAACTAGTTGGGCACTTGTCTGATAAAGCACTAATGACCCCTACGCCTGGTCTCCACGCATGCCCCGGTTTTTATAACCGCGAGGGTATTCGGACACACTCCGGACTATTGGGTCCAGAGGTTGAAGCGAAAAGGTCCGCTACGACAAACGATCTACAATCCGTCTAGAAGACATTCTACATGTCACCTTACATTTTATAGTCAACTTTTACCCAAGTCGCTTGGGGGCTCTTATGTTTATTTGAGCCGTTTCATACTAAGTGTTTTTCTTCTTAGTCGTCGCAAAGTTAAAGCACGGCAGAAGCACTTTTTTTTCTAAGTCCAATTTTCGGATTGGCACCGAACACTTGATCTAGTTCGGAAATTAACCTTTTTGGCTTTTCGAGCCCATGGCACTTTTAAACTATTTGTGTGTTTTCAGCACAAGTCTCGCAGTGCAACGCCGGACACCTTTAGAGATTCGGCAAAAATATTCTCGGATATTGCTATATATGCATCAGCTTCGAATTGTGTCTTCGGTCAATAGTTGGGTTGCCCGGCTCCCGCGCTTGCCTCCTACGTTCCGCTTTGTTCGGCTAGGTGTGCAAAGGGAGAACCACTGCGATTGTGCTTCCAGCTCACATGGTCAAGCACCTCAGTGGAGAAAGCCGAACACTGACTGTCACAATAGGTGTAAACTGGTCAGCGATCTGATGACTATATTAAATGACGGGCCATTCATAACATTGGCCGAAGTGTTTCCGGCTTGACCTCGACTGTCGCCGAACACTACCGGGGGCTAGTAACTGGCACCCCAAATTAAATCCTCAATATTTTGCTCTTACATTAGAGCTGAGGTTTCATGATCATGCTTAGCATGATAGCCCAAAGAAAGGAACCGATAGCGGGACTATTTTCTTTGGAAGACATTTCTTCTGTTAAACAGTAATATAACATATCTCTCCGCGTACCTTTGTTTATAAAACCGTATGGCCAGATTGCCTTGTTTGTTGTCAATCTTTACCCTCATAAAGGCTTTATAAAGTAGGACAAACACTCCTCGGCTATTGGCCGAGGAGGTGGAAGCCGATGGTCGGTCAACAAAGTTTTGTACAATGCGGATCCGAGCATTAATGACGTAAAGTACTTGGATACATAGAGTCATTACACATAATTTGTGATTTTACTATGGATATCGATCCTTAATTCGGCCTCCCGTGCCCGCATTAAGGCTCGGGGGCTACTGGGCTTCGGGCTTATTATTTACAAATATTAAAGGGGCACATCAATCCCCTGATCTGGTGTTGCCACCCGACCAGTGTCTCGGGGGCTACTGCATTGCCTGCTCTATGCAGAAAATTTTAAGTGCAATACAGTTTCCGAGGAGATTTTGATCCTCAGGTTGGTCGGCCGCACCCAACCTGAGTCTCGAGGACTGAGCACGCCGCTTTTTGTGTCCCGAAGTATTCTGCCGAGCTAGGACTTGATCCTCAGACCGATTTTGCAAATCAACATGAGTCTCAACGGCTACGGGGATCAGCGGTCTTATGTCATCCTTCATGTGCATCTCGGGTTTTAGACCGATACCCACCTTGAGGGCTACTGGCACCAATCAAAAATATTGACAAAAATCGGCCCACATTCGGGGTGGTGCACCACCTCAGAAGCAGTCCGGCGTAAAGCTCGGGCGCTAGTGGCTGGCTCCATAGAGGGCACTTCCGGCATTAAGCTCGGCTAAACTCCTTCAAACTTCTTTAAACCAAGGTGATTTACGACACCTCGGATACAGTCCGGCGTTGGAGCTCGGATACATAGTCCGGCGTTGGAGCTCGGATACAGTCCGGCGTTGGAGCTCGGATACCGTCCGGCGTTGGAGCTCGGATACATAGTCCGGCGTTAGAGCTGGGAAGCAGTCCGGCATTGGTGCTCGGCTGCAAAAGATACCTCGAATGCAGTCCGGCGTTGGAGCTCGGACGCAAGAGGACGTTGCCGCCCGGGAACAACTTCAAACCCGAGGTGTGGCATAAAAATAACAAGGCATTGATAAAGGCCAAAAACTTAAAGGGGCTCCTCGGATACCCGACGTGTAAACTCGTCGAATGCATTTCGGCGATCCTCAAGATCGAAGATGAGAAGATTTGTTGAACCAGTTTTCAAGACCAACGACCGAAGA
The DNA here is from genome assembly GCF_002162155.2 of Triticum dicoccoides. Classification (NCBI taxonomy): domain Eukaryota; kingdom Viridiplantae; phylum Streptophyta; class Magnoliopsida; order Poales; family Poaceae; genus Triticum; species Triticum dicoccoides. Next base: position 664,769,845 of record NC_041389.1, on the reverse strand, counting down.
TGAAGAACAGTTCGGAAGAATCGAGGAGCGTTCCCAACTTGAAGACTGGTTCAGGGGGCTACTAACGGTGTCCTGGACTAGGGGGTACTCACCACGTCGTCTCCCGATCAGTTGGATTGGGCCGAGGATCCCCATGGCCGTATACTCATGGGCCAGTCCGGACAGTTGCCACATACAAGGAAGGTTCCACAAGACTTGGCGATCAAGACAAGGACTCCTCCCCCACCGGCGTATTTGGCTAGGACTCTTGTTATCCTAGGCCTCTGGTGCATTATATAAACCGAGGCCAGGCTAGTCGATAGAGATATACAACAACAATCATACCATAGGCTAGCTTTTAGGGTTTAGCCTCTACGATCTCGTGGTAGATCTACTCTTGTACTACCCATATCATCAATATTAATCAAGCAGGACGTAGGGTTTTACCTCCATCGAGAGGGCCCGAACCTGGGTAAAACATCGTGTCCCTTGTCTCCTGTTACCATCCGCCTAGACGCATAGTTCGAGACCCCCTACCCGAGATCCGCCGGTTTTGACACCGACAGTCATACTGAAATTTTCCGTGAATTTTAGCATGACTTTGCTAAAAATAGGACATATGCGGTACTTGTGACTAATGCATGGGCCGGGATATCTTAGTACTTAATTAAGTAGGATCAACTGTTTTTTTTTCATCACTCGATAAACTACATGTATGTGTATTTAGCATGACTTTTTTAGGCAACACAGCGGGTGATCTTCCAACTGCATTTTTTTAAAGAAGATGCAAATGAATGAAATTGGCTCACCGTGCCAAAGAAAATCAGGCTCATTGTAGGACAGATGCAGTTGATTTGCTGTTCTTATGGAATAAGTAATAGATGTTTAACTGAAACCATTTACTGTAGGACTTGCAAGCAGCTGTGCTTGCAAGCAGTAGCCCTTCTCTCTTCTTCTCATTTCTCTCATCTCAAGCAGTTAAAAACTTTATTTAATTAAAACTACTCCACACAAAATTAAATGAAACTTTTCAAATAAAAATGATCATATATACATGGAGTAAAGTTTCAGTATAGTTCCAAGCACAGTAAAATTTCAGTAATGTTATGGAGTACTGAATTTTGCAATTTCGGTTCTCTGTAATTTTGCAATTGCTTGCAGTCAGTATTGCTATAATCTGTGAAAATTGGAGTAGCATTATTGCTTGCTCTATAGTGCATTTTTGCTAGGGACCTGATACTCCATAGTAGTGCATTTTTACTACAACCTAAACTAGAGTAAACTAGAGTAGGACCTGATACATTTCAGCCATTTGCTACCACTTCTTGACTAAGACAATTCCTAATAATTTCTGTAGATGTCCAAAATTCAATTTTGTACCGCACACCGAAGCCCCAAGAAAGAAAACTGCAATCTGAAACAGATGATCAATTTTCAGCCCTGGGATTAGTTTAGTAATTTTTTCACACATTCAGACACCCTTGCTTGCCATGTGTGTGAGAGAGATAGTGAGAGGAGACAAGAAGAAGGGGGTTAGGAAGGGACTTGGACCTTAGCAATAACACACTAACAGGTTCCATCCCAAAACACCTAGGCAATATCACAAACATCTCTCAATTGTTCCTTGATAATAACCAACTTTTTGGCGACATTCCTCGAGAATTAGGTTATTTGGTCAACTTAGAGATCTTGTTCCTTGATAATAACCAACTTTTGGACAAAACTTTTTTCCTATTTAGAGCAAACATGGCCCACAACGATGAGGCCGGCGGTTCGGGCAAGGCATTCTGGGAGCTGTCCCAGGAGATGGAGGAAGAACCTCACCACTATGAGGACGCCACGGAAGACACCGACCCCGACTACACAACCCCTAGTGGCGTTGGGGATGACACCACTGATGGTGCTGTCGAGGATGCCACCACTGATGATGGCAGCGCACGCACAGATCGCAGCCAACCGAAGAGGCAACGGAAGGACCGGCGCCCGAACATGCTCGGCAGCCTCAAGGAGGAATTTACTGAAGTGTCCTCCTATGGGTATCCAACGGCGCCCGAAGAATTAGTTAGTGGGTACACGGGACAACTCGGGTGCATTCTCCGGAGCACCATCTCGATCAACACCGAGAACCTAAGGCATCGTGACCGAGGGAATTTGCGCAACCTCCTCTTCACGAAGCTGCACGAACGATACAAGTTCCCCGGTGATGTCGCAAACACACGCCTCTCAGGGAATACAGTGAACAATGCCGCCCTCACGAAGATGAGCACGACCCTGTCTACTTGGAGAGCCGCAGTGAGGCATAGGATTCTACGTGGTGATAGTTATGAGAAGATCAAGGAGAAAAATCCTTCGATCAGCGAAGCTAACTACCGGGAGTTCAAGATCAAGTGCAGGAGCAAGCCATCCGCGGAATCAAGTCAGTGGGGGAAATAAATGCGGGACTTGAACTTAGGGGTCCACAAACTCGGTCCCGGCGGTTACAGAGTGCCGGAACCTATATGGGACAAGGAGGACGCGGAGCGTGCCGAGCAAGGCCTACCGCCCCTCTTCGATAAATACCGTGACAAGCAGACCAGGAACTATGTCAGGGCCCGATACAAGGTGGACCCGGTAACAAAGGAGCTTACCACGGATCCGAAGACCAAGGCACTTGAGCTTGTTCTGGTAAGGAATACACCCCCGCGTAATTAGCTCCATATGGTTGCATTTTAATTAATGAAGCCAAATTTCTAAATGGTTCATGTTCCTTCCGCAGGACACTGAAAGCAGTAGCGCGGGGTCATCTCAGAGCTCCCCTTGGGACACCACTTTAAATAAAGCGTTGAACATAATGAAACTCAAGGATAAGTTCAGTAAGCGGTCGTCAGCTGGTCGTGTGGCCGGCAAAGGCTTGTCCACAAAATGGTCGGAATACTATAACGTTGGACGAAAGGAGAGAAAGACCAGCTCGGAAAGCCAGTCGCGTGAGGTTCAAGAACTCAAGGCACAAGTGGCGCGGATTCTAGAGATGGTCCAAGAGCAAATGCGAGACCAACTGGGAGCGACAATCACCACCATTGTGCCTACCTATATTGAGGGGCTGCAGGCGTGGATTGCAGGCGGCCAATAGGGGCCGCCCCCGATTCCCAGCTTCACGGCCAGCAACTCGCACAACGCGCAGGCGGCACCATTGGTGTCTCCGGCGGAGGCGGTATTGGTGTCTCCGGCGCCGGTGCGGGCATTGGAGCTTAATGCACCCGGATGTGCGAAGAATACGCCGGCTGGCACCTCGGCAGCAAGCAGCCCCTCCGTCACTTGCACGCCCGCCGTTGGCGGTGCCTCGACATTAGCCGGGCTCGACGCTATCACGGTAACTAAGCCTCTCGGCCGATGACTTCATCTCCTTGCCTTTGATTGGGCATCCCTGACGCCCTACATGTTTTTGTAGGGCGCCGCCGATGTTCCATGCACTCTCATGCACTTCGTGGGCGGCAAGTTGATCGATGTCGCCAAGGGAAAAATCGTTCAACCGGGTAACCCCGTGTTCCACGGTAATCCGATGCCACCCACCGTGTATAGGATTCAACTAGTTCGGGTGCTGCCAGGCTGCGATGACTTGTTACCTCTGTTTCAACCCGCTGGGGCCAACGAAGATGATGTGATGACCCTCAATGCCTGCTTAAGCTGGCCCCTGCTTTGTCCGAAGAGCCAGATTCGTTTGGGGGCGGGGGACACCACCCCACAGACAACACCACCAGTCATGCCGGCGCCAAGCCATGGCAAGACCGTCGCAACGCTACCAGACATGCCGGACATGCATATGGCACAGGATCCGGACATGCATATGGCACATGATCCGGACGATGACGACGACGATGGTACATTTACCAACGTCGATAAGTACTTGAACGAACATGGGTACGGTGATGAATTCTTGGGGCCTCCTTCTCAAGAACACAACCCTGCAAAAGATGATCGCGATCTAGCTGGTACCGAGGAGAAATCCAATTGCAACAGTCGTTGTCTGGTGTTCAGTTCTCAGGAGACGCCTCCAGCTGCCGCCTTCACCGAGTCTCAGATAGCCGAGGTGCGAAATATTATCAGCCCCAACACACTCAAGAAGGTGGTCTCTGAGCAGAACTCGATCCCATTACAGCAGCAGAAGAAGAAGGGACGGAAAAGAAAGACTAACAAGGGTGTGAGCCAGCCGACACCGAGTACGATCCGTGCTCAGGACGGGCCACCTTCACCTAAGGATATCTCGAGGAGGGTGCATGTGGCGGGTAGGCCGATGCTACCGACTATTCTCCTCAATGCTTCAACCGGTGCTATGCGGAGTCTGCATGACAGTGTTCTTTCTTTGGAGAAGCGGCATCTCTCCGAGAATGATGTGGCATACCCGGTTTTCATGGCCAAGGTGCCAGAGTGCAAGGGCTTTGTCGATAGCACCATCGGGGGTATGATCGTCCTGCGGTTTGATGACATCTTTGCTATGTTTAACCTTCATCCGCTGCACTACACCTTCATTCGGCTATTTTCGCTGAGTATGGAGATGCCGATCGTTAGAGACAAGACCTCGAACATCGTTATAGTCGATCCCTTCTACATGCGTGCCAAGATCTTGGGCATCGCTGGGGACCGGCAAGTCACGAGTTCATACCTTGAAGGCGTCATTCTGGCAAACCCAGATAAGGATAAATTCCTCGTGCCTTACTTTCCCGAGTAAGTCATCCCCTCACCGCCCCATAACATATGATTTCTTAGATTTGATCGTTCTTTTTTTTCTAACATTCCGTGTTTTGTGCAGTGACACATATTGCACACTCATCCTCTTAAGCCGAAATATTCCATGGCCACGTATTTCGACTCGGACCGCCAATCGAAGAAAGACTACACAAATATCAAGAAAGTTCTTGATGAAGTTCTTACCGGCTACGCCAGATCTGGAGGCACCTTCAGCAGGCCAATTCGTAGGTACGGCAAGCACATGTTCACCCACAATACGATGTTCCCCTGCGTCAAGCAGCCGCCTGACGGTCAGAAGGATGCCTACTATGCCCTCCATCACATGTGGGCGATCGTACGGCACCATAATTACCTTCTGCTACCAAATAATCTCAAAGATTGGGCCGCACGCTTGTCGGCAATCCAGGACACGGACATCAGACAAGAATTCTTTCGTATCCAGTCGGAGTTTGAGGAAATCATCCATCAAGATGTCCTTCGTACCTCGGGGCAGTTCTACCTCAGATATCAACCGTCCAACAGTGAGATAGAAACAACGCTAAAAATGCAGGCTGATAGCGACCACGATTTCATGACCATCACGATAGACGGCGGCTTCATCCACGCTCCGGTCCCTGAGTCAAGTCGAAAGTAGTGATGCTATGTAGTTCTGAAATATCAATTAGCTCATGTTGTAATTAAATTTTAATGAACTTGTTTGTCTCTTTAGTTTGGACAGTCGTTCAACTTATATGTAATCGATGCTATTTATTAGTAGGACCATGAATCGTGCTATTAATGTGTTGATTTTCTCTTCCAATCCTTTTGTTGCATACTTATATATTGCTTATGTATTGTCTGTGAATTGCTACTAACGTTTTGTTTGTCTAGTGCATAGAGATGCCATCGTATGTCGTGTACAAGGGTAAGGTTTCCGGAGTCTACGACGACTGGGAGGAGTGTCGGAGACAGGTTCCCCGTTTCAGCAGTAATAGTTACAAAGGGTACACCACTAGGGCGGAGGCGGAAGTTAGATACGCGCGCTATCTAGCGAGAGAGAGGAAGGAGCGTTGGAGGAACCGAATGAAGACCAGTTTCATCGCGATGACGCTCATCGTGATGACCGCAACTCTCTTCTATGTGATGGTAGTTTAGATGATCGATATCGACTTGTAATGTGAAGACAAACTCGCTACTCGCGGTCTCGAGACTTGTAATGTTCTAACTTTGTTCGGTATTTTGAATTCGGAGATTAATATGATGAATTGTATTCGGAGACTAATTTTCTATTGTATTCGATAAATCTACTGTTTATATGTTGTGCTATCTATATTCTATGCAGTAATGTATTTTGTAACCTGTGCAAATATCAGAAAAAAATCGTAATATTCATAGTAGTGGCGCAGCGTGTTGCACTTTAGTGACGCACTGAAATAAACACACCAGTGGCGCATTATATCAAAGTGCGCCATTAGTAACCCAGAGCACAAGGTAAATATGGCCCCCTGGGAGGCATAGTAATGGCACACTTGTGGACATAGTAATGGCGCACTGTGTGGTGCGCCACTATTATCTGGGATACTAGTGGCGCATCAGAGGTGCGCTGTTACTATTTGTTACTAGTGGCGTGTTAATAGTGGCGCACCTGTAGTGCGCCATTAATAGCAAAAACAGGTGCGCCACTAACAACCCTTTTCCTAGTAGTGTATAGGGTCATCAAAGATGAGGAGAAGTTCAAGCCGCAATATGCCGACCTCAAGTCGCGCGGGGGAAAGGAAGCCGTGGAGGAGGTTGGGGACGGCGAGCCGGCTCGGCCACGGGGGAAGACCAACTCCAAGAAGGAGGACAAGCTGGATGCGGCATCGGACGCCTTGATCGCAAGCGTGGAGGGCATGATGAACAAGAAGGACTCAAGAGAGGAGGAGCGCCGGTGTTTCAAAGAGGAGCAAATGAACGCCTTCATGGAGATCCAAAGGAGGAGGCTAGAGATGGACGTGGAGAAGCAAGCCAAGATGCTTGAGTTGGAGGCGGAGAAGCAAGCGAAGATGCTCGAGATCGAGGCCACCAACGCCAAGACCAAGGCCAAAGAAGTGGCTCTCGCAAGCATGATGACCGGGGTGGAGATCATGAAGGTGGATCACAACACCGTGTCGCCAAGGAAGAGACCATGGTTCGAGAAAATGCAAGCCGACATGCTTAAGTTCACCGACGAGTGATCTCGTGACCGCGAGCGCCTTCTTTTTTGTATGTCGGCTTGTGCGCTGGCATGACCACGGGGCCGTGATGACGTGGTCCAACTCAAGTCCCACCCCTTTTTGTGTGCTGGCATGTGTGCCGGCCGCTGGCGAGTGCGCCAGCATGAACTGTGTGGTGTATTTTTGAAGCCAGCAATGTATGCCGGAGCTGGCATGGTGTCGGCATGAGACATGATCGCTGGCATGATCTATGGCCGTGGGCCTTTTTTAAAATTTGAGTGCGGACATGAAAATGGGTCGGCGCATTGGACACACTGCCGATCCAAATGAAAAACAGGACGAATGCCGGGCGGGCGGCCGACCAAAACGGACATAAGCCGGACAAATGCGCCATGCATTTGGGTCGGCCCGTTGAAGTTGCTCTCACTATTCAAACTTGCGCAGAAGCATCTACACCCCGGCTCCCATATATATATATCTGTGCGGACGCTCTGATTAGCGATCAATCAAAAAATCAAGATCCAGCCGTGCTCTTTGACACCGGCCATATACGTCTCATATTAGTTCATATTTGAGACAAATATAGAAAGACTCGGACGCGTCCGCCAGGTCGAACCAGATAGACCAACCCACCTCCAATTTCACCAAAATTATCAAGTCCGCCAAATATACCCCCACCCCCCGCTCTGTTGCACCCGGTGGTTGTGGACGTCGAGGAGGATGTGTCTGCTTTGTTGCACCCGGCTGCCCCACACGCGCCCGCCCTGCCGGCGACGAGGAAGCTGCCACCCGCCCTGGCCGTGACCAACTAGATCACCGGGAACTTTGTATGAAAGCATCCAAATAACCGCAATGCATTTTTGATAAGAGGTGAAGCCAACCTTTCCAATGGCATCATACTTGCAAGTGAAGTAATCATCATAACCCATCACTCCCTGCTAAATATAGTTGAACAATGGTCTCCCCTTCCAAAAGCATCGCCGAAAAAGCTTGGCAAGGAATAGTGGTTTTGTCCGATGAAAATAATTGTTAAAGAGTAGGACATGGCTGTTTTCTCTGTTACTGTTCAACCCAAGCGCATGGCCCACGTCCTCCGGCGGTGACTGCGCGAAGGGCGGCGATGACCCTGGGTACAATGCGGGCCGTGAGCTACACCATCGGCGGCGAGAAGCGGAACCACCATGACGGTGGGGGCAACTGTGGATGCAACGATGGCGGCTCGATGGGGGCGCCAGATAGTGGCGAATCTTGGGACAAAACGGTGGGCAGGCTTAAACTTAACGAACGAAGGATTCTGAACGAGTATAGACATGATTGTGACTGTATGAGCTTGATGGGCTGCCACTGAATGCCTGGGCTGAGCCTAATACTAATAGGAAAAAAATTTGCATCCCTGAAGGGGGGGAGGGGGCTCGAGCCTGTTAAAGCCCCCCAGTAGATTCGCCCCTGGCGCCCAAAGGTGGGAAGAGGCCTGGAGTTGGGTGGCGGTGACGAGGGTGACTAGGGCCGGCAGGCCGAGCTCGTTTTAGGAGGGGATGGAATGGCCTATGTGCCATCAACACGCGGACCAGGGAATGATGCTACGGACGTCCGAGACGTGTCCGCATGAATGTAAACTCAAACACAAGTTGGGTTGGAAATAGATCGAAGCAAACATGAAAATGGACGTCGTCCGTTTATGTGGATCAGGCGCCGGGTTTTTTCGCACGGACCCAAACGAACGTGAGCGGAAGAAATATGTCGGCTCATTGGAGTTAGCTTTAAGCCCGTGTGAACTTCGTGAACTTTGACATCTCATGTAATAAAGCCCGTTGTTCTAAATTTTTTTGTAATAAAGCCCGTGCGTACACTCTGTTTGCCACTTGCTTTCTCATTGGGAAGTGATATGTCGGCGCCGCCAAGGCCGAGCCGTAATATTGTCCGCGACAACGATCGCCTCCATAATACAACCATGCTATAACAAACATCGCACGTGCTCCTCAGATGGGCCGGAGCAAAGAAAGGCGAGGTACACTGAACCTAGCAAAGCAACCACCGAGAGCCGCCCTCAAAAGCTGCAGCCGCAGCAATTCTATATACTTACCGGCACAAAGAGGACCCGATCGACGGCCACGACCAGTTCAGACGACGCATCTCGCATAGAAATGTCAGATCAGCAGGTCGCGTTCTTACGACGGCGTGGCGGCCTCCGTGCGCCGCAGCGCGGGATTAACATCCAGTTACGTGGGAACCAAGTTGTTTGACTGAAATAGTATTTGAGACAGGCGAAAGAAGTCTCGTGTTCAGTCCCGACCAAATGATGCCCTGGGCGTGGCTTAAGCATGTTTGCTGTTACGCAATATCTGGGGTGTGATCACCAGATCTGTCCTCCACGACATGGCGTGCGTGCGCACATCACAAACATAGTCAACGAAACAAAGCACTATTGATCGATTGTCTAGATAAGCTCGAACTGAAGTGATAGCCGTATGCGTTGTCAGTGAAAGGGAGCATCTATCATGTTCATGTCCCTCTTATCCGCCATTCAAGTGCATCCACATAGTTGTAATTGTAACAAAAAGCCGCACGAGAGCCATGTCTCGGGCACCGCCTGCTCTCCACCACCGAAGGTGCTGTTGTCGATGAGGGAGACCATACCCCGAACTAGGGCGGGACCAAAAGCTCGTAACTCGCGAGCTTAATGAGCGCTCGATAGTTCGGCTCGTTAAGCTCGTAGCTCGCTTCTTAATGAACAGAGCCAATCATTGATTTCAGCTCGTTAAGCTTAACGAGCGAGCTAACGAGTCTCACGAGTAGCTCGTTAAGCTCGTTAGTAACAACACAACACATATTTTCATCTTACGTGACAAACTTTTGTAGCACCTCAGCCCATATATTCAATCTAATCGACATATGAGGCAACAAACTACTGCATTTCTTTTTATAGTCATCATATTTCGTCTTGAAAACCACACCTACACATTTATCATGTATATCGTAACACATTATAATCTGTTAACGAGCGCTCACGAGCTTAACGAGCTTCAAACGAGCCGAGTCGAGCAGGGTTTTCTGCTCGTTAATCTTAACGAGCTTAACGAGCCGAGCCTTAACGAGCACGAGCTTAATGAGTACGAGCTTAACGAGCCGAGTTGCTCGTTAGTCCACCCCTACCCCGAACCTTGGAGGAAATTGTTGCGAGGAACCCCTTTTGCCTCTAGTTTAGTGTGCAAGCTTAGGTCAGTGGAATCATTCAGTGTGTCACGGACCTTCCCTAGTTATACAGGTACTTGGGTTGGCTCTTGGATATCACATGGGCTGGGCCTGGCCGGGCACCATCAGACTGGTAGGAGCTACAAATAGCTGGATCAACGGCGAAACGGCATCCAACGGCTACCTCCTTCCCCTACCTCGTTCCTCTTCCCTCCTGTAATTCAATTCGTGTGTACTCGAAGATTGTATCCCTTAGATTGTGAGAGAGATAACTGATACCTAACATCTGGTATCAGAGTCAGCATCGCCATGCCTTCCTGAGGGGCTTCTCAGGGGGATGGGATGTTAGGGCTACTGTAGGCCGGTGAGGCTGGCTCGGTTTAGTCCCACCTCGCTTACGGGAGGAGGCCATGACCAGCTTATAAGGGAGAGATTACTTCCTCCTTTCAGTCCGGGCTTTTGGAATGGAGTGGGATCTTTGCTGAATGTTGGCTCATGTGCGCATAATCGTCCAGAACGTAAGTAGAGTGTGGGCTAGACCGAGTTGGACGCTAACATCTGGTATCAGAGCCAGGTGTTGCTGATCCTATGTTGTGTGCAATCTTCCCTGGCCAGAAAACAGTGATGTTCTGTAGCTGGGTTGCGACCTTGGTGCAAGTGCAACAACAAATCAACAAGATTTTCCATGGCTTGCCTAGTTCCAGCAGCAGTTCGAAGTTGGGGTCTGACGTGAGCATCAACCAACTGGGCACGTCTTGGGATCCTGGAGAGCTTGCATTGTTGCTGTTACTAGAATTCACTCGGCGAGCGGTTCCTCAAGGAGGGAGGGGCATCATCATTGTTGTTGCTGTCATCGCGCAAGCTGTGCCGAGCAAGAGTACTACCTCGGTTTCGTCCACGACTGTACTGACAATGGCTACGCCCTCGACACCTTCGACTGGTTTTCATTTAGCCACAACAATTACTTCACCCTCATTGAAGTCTACCCAGACTCCGACCAAGGCCAGGAACATCGAGTGAAATGGGATCCGAGTGGTTCTTGGTGGCGTCGGCGGCTTGGGGTCAAGCCGCATTTCAAGGAGGGAGGGATGTCACGGACCTTTCCTAGCTATACATGTACTTGGGCTGGCTCTTGGATATCACATGGGTTGGGCCTGGCCGGGCACCATCAGACTGCTAGGAGCTACAAATAGCTGGAGGGGAAGCAACGACAAACCCATCCAGTGCATCAACGGCGAAACGGCATCTGGTGGCTACCTCCTTCCCCTACCCCTGTTCTTCCCCTACCTCGTTCCTCTTTCCTCCTGTAATCCAATTCGTGTGTACTCGAAGATTGTATTCCTTAGATTGTGAGAGAGATAACTGGTACCTAACACAGTGATGACATTAGGGTGGAGGGAGAGGGGGTGGTGGTACATTCTTCCTAGGACAAAGACAATTGTTGTATGCTTAAATATTGACATAAAAATAACACTATGGCAAGTTCGTAACATTATTTGTATACATGGACCATTTGTTGCAGGAGGATGGAACACACTATACTGAGTACATGTGCATATTCTGATAGAAGCAGGTACTTTGGCTCAAGTGGTATATTGATCCAATCAATTGTGGTTAAATGGACAAAAGTTGGAAAGTTACTTGTGTAAAAACTGACACAAGCTGTCACAGGACATGATAGTCCAGAGATCACCACCGGTTGACCTGGCTCACAAGTCACAACAAAACATTCCACTATGCCGCCAAGAAGTGTGCGAAGGTTGTGTGCATGTCTCGTCATCGTTGTCGACGCTCTTCCAGTAGCTAGCTACTCTGGTTTTATCATCGACGACCATCACTTAATCCGGTGCCATAATAACCGTCTGGAACAACGATCCATGCAAAAAAGTCGTCAGCACGGGCGACGGCAAGGCAACTTCAATTAGGAAGACAAGCTAGAAAGAACAAGAGTCAATGTTAGACCTGGAAAGGCCGAGGTCTACGGTATCTCCCGAGCATCCTGGGAAGACAAGAACTATACCATATATGTGCAGACAGCATCCTAGGACGGGTGTTGTATGCTCAGCGGCATAAACACTATGTCATGTTCGCAACATTATTTCCGTACCTGCTCCATTTGTTTTTAACACAGTACATGCAGACTCTTATATATATACACACGCGTGCGTATACTCACCCCTATAAACACACATATAAGCATACCTTACCCCTATGAGCACCTTTCAGAGACTGAGCCGACACATCATCTTGAGATTCATGAAGTCGGCACAGACGCATCATAGTTGACGGAAACGTCTCCTCCCATTAACGTGCATCGCCGAAAATCTTGAAATAAATCTATGATAATGCACCATTTGTTGCAGGACGATGAAAACACTATTCGGAGTACATGATGGAGACATGTCTTTTTTAATTTACTAAGGGTTCCTTTGATCCATAAGATTTTGCCTCTAAGATTTTTCTTGGATTTTGGGGGAATAAGAATCCTAAGAGTATTTAACAAAAAACTACCACATTTCATGGAACCGTGCCTACAAACTATCACTTTACGATTTTGTCCCCAAAACTACCACTTTCTCACTAATCTGTGACTAAAAACTACCATGTCGGGGAAAGTGCTCGATTCGCCTCTTCTAAACGCCTTTCTGACAGGATGGGCCCACCTGTCAGCATCAATCTTCTTCCTCCTCCTCCTTTCTCTCTCTGGCATTTCCCCGAACACCTCATGTGCACTCCGGTGAACTTCTCGCCTGCACTTCACCGCATCCCCGACCACCCCATGCAGCTCCCCGTCACCATCGTTAGCGCCCGCTGCTTCCCCTCTACTCTGTGGCCAAGCGCTGGAGCTCATGCTCCGAGCTGCACCCGCAAGCGCGCGCCCGCAGCGCTCGTGGCCGTCCCTCGCCATGCGCACCGTGGTCGCCATTCCCGTACCACGCGCGCTCGCCCACACCTGCTACGCCCACATTTGCCCATCCTTTGGCTTCGCCTGGAAGACAAGTCCGAGCACGCCTTGGGCCCGGGGGCTACTGTCGGCGTTTTGGATATGGGGGTATCTAGCCCTGCCTGCATGCGTCCCACCACGTAGCTCCATCGACGGCCTAGTACGGCCCAGCTTTAGCATCGGCAACTCAAGACCCTCGTGAGGGGCCAAGCCTCGCGAGGCGGACGACGTCAAGACCCCCGAGGGGATCGGCCTCCTCAGGCTGGCTCCTGAGGGGCGGAGAGTTTTATGCAAGGTTTACCTCACGAGGCTCAGCTGACGCGAGCCATGACGACCAAGGCCAGGCGGGCGCCAGGCGAGCGCAGAGCGTAGGTTTCCTCTTCGGTGCAAAGGAGGCAAGCCATAGGCACGGAGTCCCGATGAATCAGCCAAACGTTTCCATTCTGGTGCAACAAGACCAAGACCGCCAGGACGGCAGGACGGAGGTCATCACCGAGCCCACCGCAGCGTCACGAACAGAGGCTTTTCACAGGCGAAGACCACTTTTGTCAGAATAAGCTGTACTGCTTGTCCCCTTTCAAGTACGGCCGTTGTGGGATTCCTTCCCTCCAACATTTGGGAAGAGGACCAAGGCCACTATAAATAGTACTTAGCCACCACCATAGAAGGGATCAGATCCATTCTGGCCGGACCACCTCACTAGCTCTCTTGAGCTCAAGAACACCTCTCCTCCGGAGGCCAGTTCATCCACTGTACTAGTTCATCCTCAACCTACAAGGCTATCCACCACACCACATTGGATTAGGGTATTACACCACAATGGTGGCCCGAACCAGTATCTGATGTGTCTCTCTGTCCCCTCGAGTTCGTCGCGTTAGGCTTAGGAGACTTGCGAGTAGGCAGGCTGGGCAGGTTGAGATCTCCGCACGCACCCCTGAGTTCGAACCTCTCAAGGGTTTGCGGAACCCGTAATCCGACAATGAACACCTTCAATGGGTTGTGCGAAGCTCTGGAACTCAACATTCTGAAGATGGAGGGGCTTCTTGGCAGGCTCAGGGTAGATGGCTTCAACAGACATATCAACCTCAGGCAAGAAGACAATATGATTGTGTGCTGAGGGCCGATAGTCAATAGTTGAATGAAGCTTAATCAACCACATTACCCATGGAGCATAAAACTTCAGACCAAACAAATCAATCTCGGAAGCAGCAAGTTGTCTGATGAAAAAAATCCCGAGTGTTGAATTTGATGCCATTGACAATATAGAGCACCAAAGTCTTCATGGATCCTTCAAGTTTGGCTTCAGAAGAGTGGCCTTTGATGGGCCAAAGAGTATGCCTCAGAATGTTATATACTATGCGTGGCAGATACTCGAGGTCCTTAACAAAGAATTCCTTTGGATATTCAACGTCTTGAGGCAAAGGCTTCATCATGCTAAGCATTTGGCTCATGGTTGGCTCAGGCTTCTGAAATATGCTATGTAGTTCATTCTAATAAAGCGAACAACCAGGTTCACACAGCTCATCTGGAGTGGGCAGGGAAGTCAGCTCGATGATATCCTGAGCTTTGGCTTCATGATGAACATCACCTGTCATCCACTCAAGGATCAATGTCTTCGGATCCCTGTTGTAGCCTCGAGTATGTAAGGTGGCATAGAACTGCAGTAGAAGCTCTTCATTCTAGTGCTCTTTATCAGTAACAAATGCCAGAAGACCAACACCCCTGAAGCAGTCAAGGGCTTCTTCCAGACACGGCAGCCCAGCCATAGCATCACAATCCGGACGCATGTGTGGAAAAATCCGGTCTTGATTGTATAGAATGCAAGAGTAATAGCTTCGCTGTTGGTGGCTCCAAAATCCATCAGATGAGATTCTTGGCTTCTTGTAGGGGTGCTTGGCACTGTCAAAGAATGTATTGTCTTCTCTGAAGCTGAGCACGCTGAATGAGCCATGTGTAGTGACAGCACTTGGAAGCCTTGGCAGACGCGGCTTTGGCTTGTGAACTTGAGGCTTGCGCTCCACATGATAGTCATATTGTGGTCTTGGAGCGGTAGGTGGAATCATAACTGGCCAATGAACTATGACCAACTGCCCTTCACGGTTGAAGGTCGTTTCCATGGTGTGAGTCCGTGGTGGAGGAACAATGCTGTCAGTGAGGACTGGCGTCACAGAAGCTTCAGCATTCACATTGGCTTCAGGATCCACATTGTCTCCAGCCATGACAGGGTCATTGGCTTCAGTAGCAGTGTTGGTGGCATCCTCATTGTTTTCAACCTCCATTTGGTCAACGACCGGAGGGTCAGCCACGACCAGAGGGTGTGGCTTCTCTTTCTTCTTCTCTTCTTTCTTCATCGGCTGATGCAGCTAGAATGTCTTCAACAACATTAGCTTCAGACGCTTGATCAGTTGCAGAAGGATTCTCTTCAGGGAACACTTGACGTGCCACTGAGCTTGATTGGTGTGAATCTTCTTCCAGAATGGTGGACATGGATACGGAGGGCTTGAGACCTTTGTGAAGCCAGCAAAATGCATGCGACGCCTTTGGAGATGGAGTGGTCTCCATGTAGTTGTCGTCATCAAGTACCGGATAGGTAACTTGAGCTGGTGGAGTATGGGGTGTTTCATCTTGAACAGGAGTTTCTTCTTGTGGGCGCTCAACCAAGGAGTCATCTTGAGCAATTGGCATCAATGGACGACCAATGCTAATGTATTCACTGGTTGTTGGAGCAGGTGATGGTACCAACTGATGCTCGAGCTGAGGAAGGACTTCATCATCAACTACATTGTCTTCATGACCAATGTCTTCAGCTGCGTTGGGGTCAACAGCTGGAACTTCTTCAGATTCTGGTGCCTCTGTGGGAGCAGGCTCATGGACAACAAGACGGCGCTCTCGATTTGCAGAGGTAGGATATGCAACAGATATGGGATCAACAACAAGGGGCTCAGGGGCAGCAGCACAATTTTTCTTTGAAGATTTAGAGCCCTTAGTCTTCATCTTTTTCTTGGAAGGGGCATCATCAGATGTGTCCTTGTGGTTCCTCTTCCTGGCTTCAGCTTCAGCTGCCCTAGTCTTTTTGAGCTCAGAAGCAACTAAAGGGACCTTTGGCTTTGAGACAGTCATGCTGGCAGGGAAGACAATATTGGGTTGTCCCTGCCTTGTAGTGTCAGGATTTGCTTCAACATGCTTTTTGCTCTTCCTACCAGCCATTCTGGGATCAATGCCAGGACGCCCAAGAGCTTTCCTCTTTTCAGCTTCATTGTGTGCCTGCACACATTTCTGAGCATAAGACTTCATGCGTTCTCAAGAGACTTTGGCCTCTTCACGCTTCTGATGGAATTCCGTCTTGAGGTCATTCAACATCTTCTTGAAGATTTGCACATCTGCCACACTGAGCTTGTGCATGTTCTTCTTGAAATGGGCCTTCTCATAGTCAATTTTGTTCTTGAGCTCTACCAATTTTTGTGCCAGGGCCAGCTCATTAGCTATTGCAGAGTGGACTGTGACGCTGATGCCCACTCACCGCTGCAAACTGTCGATGCATATGTTCTGGTCATTGAACCATTCATCAATGAAGTTGTTCTAGATGTCTACATCAAAGAGGGGCAGATCACCGAAAATCTCCGCCTCTTACTTATTCTTGATTAGCATCTCAAGGGCTTCATCACCAAGATCTTCATCGCTGGACAGATCAATGGTGTCATCCTCGTTGTGCAGAACGGCAACAGGAGTGAGGGTTTTCCCAGTGGCATTTTTGGGTAATGGCTTCTTGGTCCTCTTGGACACGCGAGATAAATCTTCAGACTGCACACTGGATTTAGGCGGGGCAGTATTCAGTGGCTTCCTGGTTGAAACTTTTGGTGCAATAGAGGCATATGGCTTGGAAGCTTTTGCCTTCTTCTTCTTCTGCTTTGGTGGTGATGGAGCTTCATCAGAATCGGCTTCTTCAACAGA
Organism: Triticum dicoccoides; assembly: GCF_002162155.2. Lineage (NCBI taxonomy): Eukaryota > Viridiplantae > Streptophyta > Magnoliopsida > Poales > Poaceae > Triticum > Triticum dicoccoides. The sequence continues at coordinate 664,752,880 of NC_041389.1, read as the reverse complement.
TTGCTCCACAACTGCTCTTTGGGCAGCAATATGAGACAGAAGCCCGTCAAAGTTGGCGAAGGGGCCAATCCTGTTCTCATTTGCTTCACGAGTCCCATCAGGTCTTGGAGCGGAGGGGCCAGGGTTGAAGTTGAGGCCAAACTCCTTTTGATTCTTGATGGGAGAATGTTTTGCGAACTGAAAGTTGCACTTGAAAATATTGTCTTCACGACACCATAAGAGAGAAGATGGGTCGGCATTTTCAGGCTGTGGTCCTCTAACCATACAAGGATAGAACCCTTGTTCAATAGCTTCAGCCTTGTTCTTTGGTACCAAGCCACGGTAATGACAGTCACCCCACAGGCGCTTGATGGCATTCTTTTCAACATATTCAGGTGTTACAAACATGTACTTGAACCATTGCTTTGCCCAATATCTTCTGATCCACTGAATCCGGTTCTTGCGCTGGGTATAACTCTCCTCTGGGCCAGACTTGTATAGATCATAGAGATTTTCAGGAAAATCAAGTGCAGTGTTGCCACGGTGTTGCCTGCCGCCTTTCCATGCAGACTTTTCTGAAGCCATAATGTTCAGATTGATTGGTTTCAAAATAGTGAATGGCTTTCGTCTGCGGGTCAGAAAAGAACTGGCTTCAGGAGATTCGATGTGACGCTATAAGTATTTTGCAAATGAATGCATACTATGAGAACCAAGGAATTCTCCCATGGACATGTACCTATGACAGCATTAGAGATGCGAGGGAAGGGGAAGAGGTCATATGCATTCTCAGAAGATTTTGAAGATAAATCAGTTTAGAAGACATTGACCTCATGGTGCAAAGACATTCACTTAATGAAGGAAGTTGGTTCCAGATTTGTATGAATCCGCGAATAGGTACAAGTGAGGAAACTAACTAGTTTTGACGCATAAGTGAACAAACTTTGCAATGTATGAGATTCAGAAAGAGAAAAATACAGATTTAAAAGTGTATAAACCACTTTTGGTTGAAGTGGATGGATTTGACAGATCGAAAAGACTGTAAAAAGTAAGTTTTACTTACCACAAATGAACTGCTGGACGAAGTAGAAGGGAGGCCGAGCAGTCCAATCTCCCGCGCCCTAACTTGGCGGTGGAAGACACCTATGGGGCGGTATAGAGGGAGAGGTCCACGGCCGGCGAGAGGATGGCATCGAAAAAGTCATGGCAGCTAAGCGCTTCATGTCCGGCGTCGACGCGAGCTAGCAGAGGCGCTAGGGTTTTGAGCGAGGTGGCGAGGTGGAAGAACAGATGTTGACTGCGAGGGGTGAGTATTTATAAGAAAGAGGAGGGCAGCGCAGCACAATTATGCAGGTGCCCCTGGCGGTTCACATATGAGGAACACGTGGCATGCATGCAACTTGTCAGGAGTTGACCTATGTTCCCACGCACGCCTGGAGTGTCGGGTGGTCGTTCCGGCTTCTCCAGTTTTCAAGCAAAAGGATAGAACATTAAAAACAGTTTGTAAATATGTGTCTATGTATCTTCTGCTGCCAAGGATGCAAAGAAGATATTCAACAAGTGTCAACAGAATGCACATGACTTGGACAGAAGGAATTTTAGGGAGTAGCACAGAAGGGATTAGGGTCCGATCACATTCACTTAGGTCATAAAATTAGCAACATGAAGACATAGCTATAAGTGAATGCTGTAGAGGACAGAACACATATGCACTCATATATATAAAAATAAGGACAAATCAACATTGCGAAGATATATATTTTGAAGATAAACCAATGTTGAAGACAAACAAAATGCAAAGATAATGCAATTATGACGCCAAATGAAAATCTTCGAAAAGTGTTGGTGGTGGCGTTACCCACCGTATAGGAAGTAGTAGACCCAGACACGGCGCACAATTATCGTGGCGATGCAAAGTCAATTTCCATGTTAATGTATTCACACTTAGAGGGTAAGTCTTCATTGATTAAAGAAATATGTTACTTCGTGTGTTGCACATCTAAGTCATCAACATGCATAAGCGTTAGGATGTGTGTCCATTCACTGGACATTTGAGGATTCTAAGATATTTAGCTCTCACCGCAGCTTGCAAAACCTCTTCTCATCCAAGGGCTTAGTGAAGATATCTGCCAGTTGCTCTTTAGTGTTGACATGAATGATATCAATGTCTTCTTTGTTGACATGATCTCTGAGAAAATGATGAAGGATCTCGATGTGCTTTGTCTTCGAGTGCTGAACTGGATTCTTCGAAAGCTTGATGGCGCTTTCATTGTCGCAGAAGAGTGGCACATTCTGTCAGTGTTCTGGATATGGGGGTATCTAGACTTGCCTGCATGCAGCCTGCGGCGTGGCTCAGTAGTGGCCCAGTTCGGCCCGTCTTCATAAACCCAAGTTCAAGACCTTTGCGAGGGACCATGTAACACCCCGGATGTAACTTTCCATAATTGTAACTCCAACTCTTGCTATTTCCGGCTATGTGATCTTTATTTCCTCTGTGGTTGGGTTTCTGTTTTGCATTCCGTTCATGTCTTGCATCTCATCTCATAGCATCATGTGCATTGCATCTGCATGTTTTCATTAAACTTGCATCAGCTCGTAGTTGCCGCTCCTCGCTTCTCTCTGTTGTGTTTGTTGACCGTTCCGAGACCAACCGTTTTTTTCGAGTCCCTCTTGTATGGACGCTTAATCTCTTTGCTCAATGCTCGAACCCCTTGTTTGCTCGTCCAAAACTTCCCCGAACCCGACCCGGGTTATTGTTGTCGATGAATCCGGATCATCTCCAATCATCCCCCAAATATCTTCGGTTTCTTACTTGTTTTCCCTAACCTATTTTTCTGACCGTCAGATCTAAATTGGTGAGACCCTAAACCTTCTCCTCTATCTATAAATAGACCACCTACCTGCCTAACCTTAAAAATTAGGAGCCTTGTCCCATCCTCCCAGTCGCCGCCGTCAGTCCTCTTCCGCCTCGGGATCCATCCCGATCCATCTCCACCAAACCAGATCGCTGCAGCCTGCACCTGCCCAAATCCCCTCGCAGCCAGCCTCCTCCTCTCGATCCACCCAACCAGCGAGCTCCTCCAAAGCCTCCCTCGAACTCCGATCTAGCCACATCTCCATCAGGCGCCGTCGCAACCTCTCCGTCCCCGTGCCTCCTCTTGGTCGCCTCAACCCCCCGCCCTTCATCCCTGCAACCGCGAGCACCTGAGGCCCTGTCCTCCCAAGCACCGGCTCGATCCACCTCTACAGCACGCCCGTAGACCACCGATGTGACCGGGCCGGAGCTCCGTCGCCCTTCTCTTCCTCCTTCCCCATTTTCCTATCTCTCTATCGCTCTCACATCGCTCCCTTTGTCTTGGTTCGTCAACAGGAGGAGCCCCGCCGCCAGCGACCTCCTCTACGCCCCGTCGACCGTGCCAGCGCAGCAGCGCCTCGTCCACTCGCCGTCATCGCCGCCCGTGGTCCTTCCCTACGAGTCCTCGTCGCCGTTTTACCCAGCCGGCGTCCCTCGCCTCCTCCCGCTTGTCACCTCGCTGGAGCTCCTTCCTCGACGCCGAGCTCGCCAAGCCCCGGCACCGCTCATCCTCTGCTCCCGAGGCCCGAGCGTCCTCTCGTCCAGGAGCACGAGCCCCTCGTCGCCGGGTCCGGCCGCCAGGACCCTCCAGCGCCGCCCTCATTGTCGCGTTGCTCCTCTGCTTCCAGCATCGCCCGCGCGCCAAGTTCTGCCGCTGCCTCATCCAATCCGCGTGCTCGCCGGATCTCGCCATCATGCCCGGCCTCCGTTCGCCTCCACGCCGTCTTCGCCGCCTCTGCCTCGCCGGAGTTCCTCCACCTTGCCTGTTGCCGACCTCTGCTTCCTCTGCATCGACCTGCAGCTCGCCAGAACCGCTCGCCCGCGTCATTGACCGGTCGCCCTGCTGCCTGGGCCTCTCCAGCCGCAGCGCTCCAAGGCCTAGCCGCGGCCTGCCAGCTCCTCCACCAACCGGCCCATGCGGCTTGGTGAGCACCCAGATCCAGTGCCCTCCCCTGTACACATTCGGGCCAGCCAGTTTCGGCCCGCATCGTTTTTTCCAATTCTGAATGTTTTACCATATTATCCAGGGAATTGCAGTTTTACAGAAAAACCCTCAAGCATCATGCATATAATAACTCATGAACTATGCATCATATGTAAAAACTTTATATAGGAAAAATGCTTAGTTTTTCATCTAGTTTCATAATATGCCACTTTCATCCATGTTCAAAATGTTTAAATTGATGTTTGATTAAATTTGCTTAAATGCCATGTTAAAATGCTTTAATTCATAACTAAATAACCGTAGCTCCGAATTTAATAAACTTTATATGTAAATGGGGTGGAAAAATGCCTAGTTTAATACGGTGCACTTTATTTTCCTGTTTAACAACAATAAAATATGTTTTAGGGCAGAACAGTACCAAATTCTAAATATGCATATGGGGATTTTCCGGAATTGTTGTTCGTTGTTTCCGGCCTCATTTAAATTGCCTAGATAGGTAGTTTTATTATGCTTCACCCCTTGCCATGTTTAACAACATTTAATATTGTTGAGTACCTAAACAGGAGTGAACGAAATAATCAAATGTGGTGTTTCGTCTCGTTGCATATTGAGCTCCACTTAATTTGTAGTATTGTTTGTGCACTTGGCCATGCCATGCCATGCCTCATTAAACCGGACATGCATCATACTTGTTTGTGCATCATGTCATGTTTATGTGATGGTTGTTTACCATGTCGTTTCCTCCTTTCTGGTTTGCTTCTCTCGTTAGCTTCGGTTTCGTTCTGGAGTTGTGAGGATTCGTTCAACTACGTCCGTTTGTCTTCTTCATGGACTCGTTCTTCTTCCTAGCGGGATTTCAGGCAAGATGACCGCTACCATGGATCTCACTACTATCATTGCTATTCTAGTTGCTTCGTTCTATCGCTTTGCTGCGCTACCTATCAATTGCTCTTCAAGCCCCCCAAATTGCCATGTCAGCCTCTAACCTTTTCACCCTTCCTAGCAAACCGTTGCTTGGCTATGTTACCGCTTTTGCTCAGCCCCTCTTATAGCGTTGCTAGTTGCAGGTGAAGATGAAGATTTCTCCATGGTTGATTATGTTTATGTTGGGTTATCACAATATCTCTTATATTATTAATGCATCTATATACTTGGTAAAGGGTGGAAGGCTCGGCGTTATGCCTGGTGTTTTGTTCCACTCTTGCCGCCCTAGTTTCCGTCATATCGGTATTATGTTCCCGAATTTTGCGTCCCTAACGCGGTTGGGTGATTTATGGGACCCCCTTGACAGTTCGCCTTGAATACCGAAGAAGTGTTTCCTCTAAATCTTGGTCCAGTCTCTTGAAGATTCATGGTTCTAGCTTCATGCCATCCTCATAATTGTTTTTGATTGTGACTATTCTTTTCACCCATCCGGAGCATTTCATGAGTTGTTTCCATTTCTTTCCTCCGAAGGCCATCATTTCATAATTCTTCATTCTCAGCGTGGAGCTATCGTTCTCCAAATCTTACCGGTCAATCGTTCAAATATCCTCTAATTAGTTCATGATCTCTTCATTCTCATGTATCTAAATCCCCTCAAGTATCTTCATTCGTTTTCCAATTCTTCCCGTAAATTGTGCCTTTGCTACTTTCATTTTCAATTCTTACGGTGGTTCGTTCAAGATTCCTTTTCTCTTGTTATCATATCAATTCATTTGTTCTTTCCAATTCCACCGGTGGTTCGTTGAAGACCTTCCCAAGTTTGCGCCATATCTATCTTAATCCTTTTTACGAGAATAAGTAGTATATGCCAAATCCGTTGCTTGTCATCGATCTAAATTGGTGAAGGATACACATAATGTAATTCTTATTCTTGTTTCATCCAAGTGATTAATTCCTTATTCCGGAGGTTCATCAAAATTTTTGATCTCATTTGTTCATCTTTCTTTCCGGAGTTCCAAGTTTTCTCGGTTATATCATCGCGAAGCTCCATCTAATCAATGCAAGATTCATCTTATTCTTTTCAAGCTTCTCTCCTTGCGACCTTCTTTTATTTATCCGGAGTCCTTTGAGAGTTTCTTCATGATGGTTCGTCAAGGATTCTTTTCATTCTTAAATTGTTCTTCAAGATTTCTCTCGAAGTTATGACCCACCAAGCTATACTCAAAAATAAACATGGTGCTCAACACATGGTTTTTTCTGAGGAGTTCAAGTATTCTTCTTCTTGCATTTCGAAGTGCAATTCTTCCTACCTTATCTCTTGAGATGGTGTTATGTCACTCTTGGTAATTTCTCCTCGTCTTTCATGATTCACAGGTTGTCAGGAATGAGATATTTAAATCCATCATTTTCTCTTCATTCAAGAGATCTTTTCGGCCAATCAACTTCTTCGTTGGAGTTATCTTTTGTCAGATTTCACCTAAAGCCTTTCCTTAAGGGTTGTTGCTATTTGTGGTGATTATGCATGACCCAAGCTTGCTCTTTATCCTCTTGGTGGAAGAAGTTTTCATATCTTCATTGATCTCAAAGCAAGCAATTGTTTTCGTTAGTGGCAGAATGTCACCTCATAGTCTTGAGATGTTTTCCATAAGCCCACTACAAGCTCATTCATTTCGTTGTTGGTTTTCCAACAACTCTGTTATAACCTTCTTGGTAGGATGCTTTCCAAGCTCATTTGTGGCAGAAGTTGGCATTTTCTTCTCCATTCTTTTATTTCAATGATCTATCTTCTATTCTTTCTTCCGGAGGCATCGTGATGTTGCTCTCTTCACTCATCATCTAGAATTGTGAGGACCGTGTTCTTTTCATGCTTATCCATTTAACCAGAGTGTTGTGCCACCTCTTCAATTTCTTTTCATCTTATCAAGTTTTCCTTCTTCTTTTAGTCGGAGTGCTATCCAAATTATATCATTCTTATTCCTTCTCTATCTTGTTTTAACCGGACTGTTGTGTCTATCATTCCTCTTTAACCGGAGTCTCATCCAAGTGCTTTCATTTTGCCAAGTTAAAATTCTTTTCCTTCCATTTCCAACCGGAGTGTTGTATCATCTCTTCAATATCTTTTCATCTTATCAAGTTTTCTTCTCTTTTCTACCGGAGTGTTGTCCATATTCTGTCATTCTTGTTCCTTGGCTATCTCATTATACCGAGGTGGTCATATTCTTTTCGTTCATGAAGCTCTTATTTCCATCTCTTTCAACCTTCAAGTTCTCGTAATGTTCCTTGTTTCTATTTTCTACCGCAGTGCTCTCAATTGTGTTCAACTCCGTTGTGTTCTTTCTTTCAACTTTTCAACCTCTCAAAGTTCTTTGGTTTCACTCATTTGTCGAACAAGCAACTTAGATTTACCTTTTCTCTTCCTTTCCGCTTCTCTCCGGTGCCATCCCTAGATCTCGGGACGAGATCCTCTTATAGTAGTGGAGTGTTGTAACACCTCAGATGTAACTTTCCATAATTGTAACTCCAACTCATGCTATTTCCGGCTATGTGATATATTATTTCCTCTGTGGTTGGGTTTCTGTTTTGCATTTCGTTCATGTCTTGCATCTCATCTCATAGCATCATGTGCATTGCATCTGCATGTTTTCATTAAACTTGCATCCGCTCGTAGTTGCCGCGCCTCGCTTCTCTCCACTGTGTTCGTTGACCGTTCCGAGACCAACCGGTTTTTTTTCGAGTCCCTCTTGTATGGCCGCTTAATCTCTTTGCTCAATGCTCGAACCCCTTGTTTGCTCGTCGAAAACTTCCCCGAACCCGACCCGGGTTATCGTTACCGATGAATCCGGATCATCTCCAATCATCCCCCAAATATCTTCGGTTTCTTACTTGTTTTCCCTAACCTATTTTTCTGACTGTCGGATCTAAATCGGTGAGACCCTAAACCTTCTCCTCTATCTATAAATAGACCACCTACCTGCTTAACCCTAAAAATTAGGAGTCTTGTCCCATCCTCCCAGCCGCCGGCGTCAGTCCTCTTCCACCTCGGGATCCATCCCAATCCATCTCCACCAAACCAGATCACTGCAGCCTGCACCTGCCCAAATCCCCTCGCAGCCAGCCTCCTCCCCTCGATCCACCCAACCAGTGAGATCCTCCAAAGCCTCCCTCGAACTCTGATCTAGCCACATCTCCATCAGGTGCCGTCGCAACCTCTCCGTCCCCGTGCCTCTTCTTGGTCGCCTCAACCCCGTCGCCCTTCGGCCCTGCAACCGCGAGCACCTGAGGCCCTGTCCCCCCAAGAACCGGCTCGATCCACCTCTACAGTACGCCCGTAGACCACCGATGTGACCAGGCCGGAGCTCCATCGCCCTTCTCTTCCTCCTTCCCCATTTTCCTATCTCTCTCTCGCTCTCACATCGCTCCCTTTGTGTTGGTTCGTCAACAAGAGGAGCCCCGCCGCCAGCGACCTCCTCAGCGCCCCGTCGACCGCGCCAGCACAGCAGCGCCTCGTCCACTCGCCGTCATTGCCGCCCGTGGTCCTCCCCTGCGATGCCTTGTCGCCGTTTTACCCAGCCGGCGTCCCTCGCCTCCTCCCACTTGTCACCTCGCCGGAGCTCCTTCCTCGACGCCGAGCTCGCCAAGCCCCGGCACCGCTCCTCCTCTGCTCCCGAGGCCCGAGCGTCCTCTCGTCCAGGAGCACGAGCCCCTCGTCGCCGGGTCCGGCCGCCAGGACCCTCCAGCGCCGCCCTCATTGTCGCGTTGCTCCTCTGCTTCCAGCGTCGCCCGCGCGCCAAGTTCTGCCGCTGCCTCGTCCCATCCGCGTGCTCGCCGGATCTCGCCGTCATGCCCGGCCCCCGTTCGCCTCCACGCCGTCTTCGCCACCTCTGCCTCGCTGGAGTTCCTCCACCTCGCCTGTTGCCGACCTCTGCTTCCTCTGCATCGACCTGCAGCTCGCCAGAACTGCTCGCCCGCGTCGTTGACCCATCGCCCTGCTGCCTGGGCCTCTCCAGCCGCAGTGCTCCAAGGCCCAGCCGCGGCCTGCCAGCTCCTCCACCAACTGGCCCATGCGGCTTGGTGAGCACCCAGATCCAGTGCCCTCTCCTGTACACATTCGGGCCAGCCAGTTTTGGCCCGCATCGTTTTTTTCTAGTTCTGAACCTTTTAGTATATTATCCAGGGAATTGTAGTTTTACAGGAAAACCCTCAAGCATCATGCATATAATAACTCATGAACTATGCACCATATGTAAGAACTTTATATATGAAAAATGCTTAGTTTTTCATCTAGTTTCATAATATGCCACTTTCATCCATGTTCAAAATGTTTAAATTGCTATTTGATTAAATTTGCTTAAATGCCATGTGAAAATGCTTTAATTCATAACTAAATAACCGTAGCTCCGAATTTAATAAACTTTATATGTAAATGGGGTGGAGAAATGCCTAGTTTAACATTGTGCACTTTATTTTCCTGTTTAACAACAATAAAATATTTTTTAGGGCAGAACAGTACCAAATTCTAAATATACATATGGGGATTTTCCGGAATTGTTGTTTGTTGTTTCCGGCCTCATTTAAATTGCCTAGATAGGTAGTTTTATTATGCTTCACCCCTTGCCATGTTTAACAACATTTAATATTGTTGAGTACCTAAATGGGTGTGAACAAAATAATCAAATGTGGTGTTTCATCTCGTTGCATATTGAGCTCCACTTAATTTGTAGTATTGTTTGTGCACTTTGCCATGCCATGCCATGCCTCATTAAACCGGACATGCATCATACTTGTTTGTGCATCATGCCATGTTTATGTGATGGTTGTTTACCATGTTGTTCCTCCTTTCCGGTTTTCTTCTCTCGTTAGCTTCGGTTTCGTTTCGGAGTTGTGAGGATTCATTTAACTACGCCCGTTTGTCTTCTTCATGGACTCGTTCTCCTTCCTAGCGGGATTTTAGGCAAGATGACCGCTACCCTGGATCTCACTACTATCATTGCCATTCTAGTTGCTTCGTTCTATCGCTTTGCTGCGCTACCTATCAATTGCTCTTCAAGCCTCCCAAATTGCCATGTCAGCCTCTAACCTTTTCACCCTTCCTAGCAAACTGTTGCTTGGCTATGTTACCGCTTTTGCTCAGCCCCTCTTATAGCGTTGCTAGTTGTAGGTGAAGGTGAAGATTGCTCCATGGTGGATTATGTTTATGTTGGGATATCACAATATCTCTTATATTATTAATGCATCTATATACTTGGTAAAGGGTGGAAGGCTCGGCCTTATGCCTTGTGTTTTATTCCACTCTTGCCGCCCTAGTTTCCGTCATATCGGTATTATGTTCCTAGATTTTGCGTCCCTAACGCAGTTGGGTGATTTATGGGACCCCCTTGACAGTTCGCCTTGAATAAAACTCCTCCAGCAAGGCCCAACATTGGTTTTACCATTTGCCTACCACCTATACCTTTCCCTTGGGAGTAATTAACCCGAGGGTCATCTTTATTTTAGCCCCCCCGGGCCAATGCTTGTCTAAGTGTTGTCCAGACTAGAGCACCGTGCGGGACCATCCCTTGGCAACTTGGGTTACGTTGGTACCTGTATGCTTAGCTTATCCGGTGTGTCCTGAGAACGAGATACGTGCGACTCCTATCGGGATTGTCGACACATCGGGCGGTCTTGCTGGTCTTATTTTACCATTGTCGAAATGTCTTGTAAACCGGGATTCCGAGACTGATCGGGTCTTCCTGGGAGAAGGAATATCCTTCGTTGACCGTGAGAGCTTGTGATGGGCTAACTTGGGACACCCCTGCAGGGTATAAACTTTCGAGAGCCGTGCCTGCGGTTATGTGGCAGATGGGAATTTTGTTAATGTCCGGTTGTAGATAACTTGACACCAGATACGATTTAAAACGCATCAACCGCGTGTGTAGCCGTGATGGTATCTTGTCGGTGGAGTCCGGGAAGTGAACACGGTTTTTGGGTTATGTTTGACGTAAGTAGGAGTTCAGGATCACCTCTTGATCATTGCTAGCTTCACGACTGTTCCGTTTGCTCTCTTCTCGCTCTTATTTGCGTATGTTAGCCACCATATATGCTTAGTCGCTGCTGCAACCTCACCACTTTACCCCTTCCTTTCCCATTAAGCTTTGCTAGTCTTGTTACCCATGGTAATGGTATTGCTGAGTCCTCGTGGCTCACAGATTACTACAACAACAGTTGCAGGTATAGGTTTTGCGATGATCTTGACACGAGAGCGTCGCTTGCTTGTTTTGGAGTTCTTCTTATGCTTCTTCTTTGATCAGGGGATAGGTTCCAGGTCGGTAGCCTGGGCTAGCAGGGTGGATGTCGTTTGAGTTTCTATTTGTGTTTCATCCTTAGTCGGATGGTGCTCTTATGTAATATGATGTTGTATTCGTGTGGCATTGTATGCCTTTTGTATGCATCCCCATCTATTATGTAATGTTGATATAATGATATCCACCTTGCAAAAGCATATCAATATGCGGTTCTATCCTTGGTGGGACCTTCGACTCTCTTTAGGATAGTATCGCATATTGGGCGTGACAGACCAAGCCTCGCGGGGCAGACGACGCAAGGCATCCCCAGGGGCGGCCTCGCCAGGCAGGCTCGCGAGGAGGCAGAGAGATCAAGGCAAGAGGTACCTCGCGAGGTGCACATGACGCAAGCCATGGCGATCAAGACCAGGCGGGTGTCAGGCGGGCGCCGGCCAGCGCACTGTCCTTATTTCCTCTTTTGTGCAAAGGGGGCAAGCGCAGGCGCGGAGTACCGAGGCATCAAGCAAAGGTTTCCATATCGGTGCAACAAGACCAAGACCAACAGGACGGCAGGACGGAGGTCACCGTGGAGCCCAAGACGGCGTCATCACCAGTGCCTTTGGCAGTCGAAGACCACCTTTAGTCAAGATAGCATGTACTGGCCGTCCCCCCTTCAAATCCCGCCGTTGTGGAGTCCCTTCTCGCTCAATATTTGGGAAGAGGACCAAGGCCTCTATAAATAGGACTAGCCACCACCGTAGCAAGGGGGGGGGGGCTCGATCGAGATTCAGCTCATACACACCACACCAACACAAGAACACCTCTCCTCGCGAGGTTGTTGCTTCCCTTGTACTGTTTATCATCAGCCCAAGAGGCAATCCACACACCACACACTGGAGTAGGGTATTACACCACAATGGTGGCCTGAACCAGTATAAACCTCGTGTCCCTTGTGTTTTTCATCTTGTTAGCTCAGAATCGCGGCGAGGTTGTGGGCGTGGATCGGTAGGGAGAAGATCTTCGTGCGCACCCCAGAGTTCGAACCTTAAGGGTTTTGCTGGAACCTGATATCCGACATTTGGCGCGCCAGGTAGGGTTGCGTCGGAATCTTTTCTCCGTCGATCTGTGTTCCGTTGCTTCATCGCATCCATGTCCGGCGACCCGACGACCAACGCCGACCACTGGGCGGCATGGCCTGCCCATGCCGCGCCGCCTGCCCCAGGCGACCTCAACCCAACGCCTCAGGCAGCCCGCGCTCCTCAGAGCGCTGCGGGCCGCGGGCGACGCGGTCAAGCGCCACCTGCCCTCACTCCATGGCAGGTGTGATCGGCAGCAAGGGCCTCGAATCACGCCGCGGACACGATGCCGCACACCTGACGCGAGAAAGCAAACACGAGGGACGCGCTCACGGTGGCTCGGGAGCTGCTGCGGTGCAGGTTGCAGGAGAGCGGCAGAGACGTGTTGTTGGAGCGCGTTGCCGAGTTCCTAGATGCTGCAGCTTTGGGGGCGCCTCCCTTCTGCATCCAGATTCGACCCCAGGCCCCGGGCGGATCATGCGGCGGGCCCATCCACGCCCACGCGCCCTCCAGCGTGCCCCAAGGCCTCATCAGCACCAGCTCAACCATCAACGTCGGGCGTCAGGCTGCACCAGCACCACCCCCGATGAGTGAGGGCATGCGCGTCACCGCCTACAGCCCAGGCGGGCCGCCACCCTATCATCCCCAAGACGGCGTGCTGGGCCAAGCCGCATGGAGCATGGCGCACTACGGCAAGGCCTTCGGGGTGGCAGCCTCAGAGGCTTATGTGCCCCATATGGTGGACCGGGAGTACGCACTGGAAGACGACCATGGCACGTTCCTCGAGCCAGGTTGGGAGGAAGACACGCTAGATGCCGAGCCTTTTCAAGAACCTCAAGGAAGCCTCACCAACCGCGCCGGCCGCAGCAGCTATCGGGCACCGCTAATCCCTCAGGCACAAGCTTATGCTAACCATGGATCGCAGGAAGTTCTAGTCACTGCAGCGGAAGGCTGCCCCAGCTCAGCGGCCTCCCTTCCACTAGGAGGAGCTCACTGGGGGCTGCTGGAGAGGGGCCGGGAGCCAGGCCCCTCCCCACGGCGCACGGAGCAAGGTGTTTCCTGGAGATAGGCCCCCTGCCGGGGAGGTGCTGCAAAGCCTGCCCCTGGCAGAGGACACGTGGTCGTCGGGGGAACCGCTGGTGTCCGCTTTACCCCATTGGTGTCGTCCTTGGTTTCCGGTCGCCGTCAATGGCGGTCGAGCGTGGCACAAGGTGGGGCCCTCGTCTGGCGATATGAAGCAAGGCCGATACCTGTGAAGAAGGCCCAGTGCCTGTGAAGCTCGCCGCCCGTGACACTCTCACGTAATAATGAGTTGGGGCTGTACATGCCCCGGAGTCTCCGGAGAGCCGCCCTCAGGCCTCGGGGGCTCCCGCCCACGCCCAGTGGCAGCACTTAGCTTCGCGCTGGTGAGAAGAAGTCGAAGACTAGACTAGGTGCCGGACGCGGCCTTTTTCTTTTTGCCTCCCTTTTTTGTGGTCGAGCTTCCCTGCTTCAGATTTAAGTTGAAATTGAATTTGCGTTTGCATGTCTTCGAGGGGGGGGGGTGTCTTGTCTCGTTCGTATGATTTCTCATGTTCTGATTTCTGCCCTTGTTCGAGGTTCGCGTCAGTTGCCTCCCCCTCGCGAGCCTCTCGCGGGCGGGGCTGGGCTAAGCACACGCGCACACCGGCCATCGGCTATCACTCGCTCTCATGAGGCTCTCACCACATGATCAGCGGATCCCCCAGAGGACCTTCGGAGGACCACGGCCCCAAGGCCTGTTTGAGCTAAAGGTAAACCATAGCAACTAACTCATCACGAGGCTTGTAACCTGATGGAGGCACAAATTCAGGGTCACCCCTACAAGCATGCGGATGATGGTCCTTTTTACATGAGGGGTTTGATACGTCTCCAACGTATATATAATTTTTTATTGCTCCATGCTACTTTATCTACTGTTTTGGACTATATTGGGCTTTATTTTCCACTTTTATATTATTTTTTGGGACTAACCTATTAACCGAAGGCCCAGCCCAGAATTGATGTTTTTGCCTATTTCAGTATTTTGAAGAAACAGAATATCAAACGGAGTCCAAACGGAATGAAACCTTCGGGAACGTGACTTTCTCACCGAATGTGATCCAAGAGACTTGGACCCTGCTGCACGGAACAAAAGAGGCGGTCACGAGGATGGGCCCCCCCTAGGGCATGCCCCTGCCTCATGGGCCCCCTGTTGCTCCACCGACGTACTCCTTCCTCCTATATATACCTACGTACCCCCGCCAGATCAAATACGGAGCCAAAAACCTAATTCCACCGCCGCAACTTTCTGTATCCGCGAGATCCCATCTTGGGGCCTGTTCCGGAGCTCCGCCAGAGGGGGCATCTACCACGGAGGGCTTCTACATCAACACCATAGCCTCTCCGATGAAGTGTGAGTAGTTTACTTCAGACCTTCGGGTCCATAGCTAGTAGCTGCATGGCTTCTTCTCTCTTTTTGGATCTCAATACAATGTTCTCCCTGTCGGTGTCAAAACCGGCGGATCTCGGGTAGGGGGTCCCGAACTGTGCGTCTAGGCGGGTGGTAACAGGAGACAAGGGACACGATGTTTCTACCCAGGTTCGGGCCCTCTCGATGGAGGTAAAATCCTACTCCTGCTTGATTAATATTGATGATATGGGTAGTACAAGAATTGATCTACCAAGAGATCAGAGAGGATAAACCCTAGAAGCTAGCCTATGGTATGATTGTTGTTCGTCCTACGGACTAAAACTCTTCGGTTTATATAGACACTGGAGAGGGCTAGGGTTACACAGAGTCGGTTATAATGGGAGGAGATCTTCATATCGTATCACCAAGCTTGCCTTCCACGCCAAGGAAACTCCTATCCGGACACGGGATGAAGTCTTCAATCTTGTATGTTCATAGTCCGGGAGTCCGGCCAAAGGTCATAGTCCGGCCATCCGGACACCCCCTAATCCAGGACTCCCTCAGTATCCCCTGAACCAGGCTTCAATGACGACGAGTCCGGTGCGCAAATTGTCTTCGACATTGCAAGGCGGGTTCCTCCTCCGAATATTTCATAGAAGATGTTGAAAACAAGGATAGTGTCCGGCTCTGCAAAATAGTTTCCACATACCACCGTAGAGAGAATAATATTCGCACAAATCTAATGTGCTGACATATTCCGTAGCGTGACATCATGCCACAGCCAAGCCTTTATTCGAATCGTTTTACTGTCCCACCTCAGCGTGTTTAGCGAGGCGGTTTCCTTGGCACGTCTTGTCAAAGCAGAGATCGTGTCCCCTTATTCCGGGATTCTCATCAATACGGACGTGGGTAACCCAACCGCGCCATTAATCGCGGCGCTTGGGAAATAAGCGAGTTTTACTAGGCTGGTGGGGGCTCATAGTTTCGGCCGCCCATATAAGGGGATAAGAATCCACCCTTTCCATCTACACCTTCTTCCTCCTTTGCTTATCCATTCCTGCGCTCTCGAGCTCCAGCGCCCCAGTCCGCACTCCCCACCTCAACCTTCT
The DNA here is from genome assembly GCF_002162155.2 of Triticum dicoccoides. NCBI lineage: Eukaryota > Viridiplantae > Streptophyta > Magnoliopsida > Poales > Poaceae > Triticum > Triticum dicoccoides. The sequence goes on along the minus strand of NC_041389.1, from coordinate 664,737,106 downwards.
CCAACCATGTCCGGAGCGGGAGGTAGATGGATGGCCTCCACCGTCACGGAGGGGCACATCAAAAAGTTAAGGAAGGCCGGATACTTGTCTGACGACATCGCGCACCGGCTTCTAGATGAGGGGCAACTCGTCCCCACCCATGGGCCCCATGAGCGGGTGGTGTTCCTCACCCATTTCCTCCACAGACTGGGCTTCCCACTTCTACTACGGCCTGGATTTCCATGATCTGGCCCCGACCTTCATCCTCAACATCTCGGTGTTTATCGTCGTGTGCGAGGCCTTCCTCCGCATCAAGCCCCACTTCGGCCTATGGCTAAAGATCTTCAGCATCAAGCCGAAGGTCGTGGGCGGCCGGCAAGCGGAGTGCGGAGGCGCCATGGTGGGCAAGATGCCCAACGTCACATGGCTCGATGGCTCCTTCGTGGAAACCATCAAAGGGTGGCAATCGGGGTGGTTCTACATCACCGAGCCGCGTGACCCTGAGTGGGCAGCAGCCCCCGAATTCCAATCTGGCATCCCCACACGGCTCACATCTTGGAAAGAGATGGGCCTGTTGTGGGGTAATCCGGAAGAGGTGGCCGGACTCCAAACCTGCCTCCAAGACCTGGTGAACAAGAAGGTTAAACTCGTCAACGTAGTCCAGGCCATGCTCTTCCGCCGGATCCTCCCGTGTCAACGACGGGCTTTCAACTTGTGGGAGTTCGACCCGGCTCAGCACCAGACTCTGTCCAGGCTCTTTGACACAAAGCACGAGGATGCATGGAAGGTGCTATTCAAGAGCTACGAGATCTCCCCTCCCGTCACCGAGGATCGCGAATTCTGCCCCAAGCGCCAAGCCACCGAAGTAAGCTTGTTTTTATCCTTTACAGGATACTTGATTTTCATAGTTCGACTCTATGCAGGATCTAAACTCCCGCTCCTTTAAAAGGACTGGAAGAGGACGTCCAAACAGTTTGACTGTCCAGCCCCTTTTCCTGAAGGCCCAGCAGATGCACGCTTGACGAAGTTGCTGGTTCCGGCACCTCACGTGGTGCCGGAGAAGAAGGCCAAGAAGAAGGCCACGGGGACTCGAAAGAGTTCCCTACGCCTGGTGGTGTCGGATTCATCGCCCGACGACCCCGAAGCGCCCTCCGCCTCCGAAGACGAGGAGGAGGAAGAAGAAGCCTCTCCCCCTCCAGCGGTGGGAGGAAAGAAAAGGAAGGCCGCCCCAACTGGGGAGGTCGGAGGGTCCAATAAGGGGAAGACCTTCCTTCCGGACTACGCCTCCAACGCCGACGACGGTGGAGAGGAATGGCCATCCAGGGCGAAGCCACTGGAAAAATCGTAAGTATCAGGCTACCATAATAACTTATGGCGCTCCTCTATTGTACAGTACCTTATGACGCCGAATTCAATCATGCAGTCTGCCCAAGGCTCAGCTCGGCGATTCATCGAGCGGCTCCCTGGATTCCTCGGACGTGAATAGCGCTTCACTCCCGACGGCCTCCTCCCCTCGCCCTACGGACGATGCCGAGGTGGAGTCCCAAAAGGGACTAAACCAGGAGGAGGTGGTCCTGGAGGCGCCGCAAGGCGACCTCCTGGACTCCAGGCCCAAAGGGAATGAAGCCCCAGAGGGATCTAAGTCCGGCCCTGGGCCGGACACCGCTCCGGAACCTTCAGTGGTTCCGGAGTCCGGCAGGCGCCCCTTCGCAAGAAGGGCAAGCCTACGATGCCGGCGGCCTCCGTCCAACCGGAGGTACCGGACAATTTGCTGGAGGTGCTTAATGGCGCCTCCATCGACGAGGAGCACCGCACTGTTATGAGTGCGGTGATTCAGAAGGTTCAGTCCACCAAGAGCGGGCTGACAGAAGCATGTACCAGCCTGCTAATAGGCTTTGAGGTATGTATTTAAAACATATAAAAATGTTACCGCATAGACAGTAGCCCCTGATGCTCAGTTTGGTGTTCGGAAAGAAAAGCCGGACTGAGGATCTAAAAAAGATATACGCAGGAGTCTAACATAAATATGTCAATATGGGAATGCAGGTTGCGCTGCTGACCTCTGTCACACTGACTGCGGAGGTCGATGCATTGAAGCAGAGCCTCGAGCGGTCCGAGAACGAGCTCAGCCGTGCCAAGAAGCAGCTCGAGGACAAGGAAGGTATGTAATACCTTATGTAAGTATATAAAAAATATCTGGTTGCAAATAATGACAGGACCAACGTGAATGTTGCAGGGGCCACAACCGAGGTGGCAACCCTGAAGGAAGCGCTTTCCAAGGCCGAAGACAATGCGGCCATGGAGCGCTCAGAGCGAGAGAAGCAAGAGGCGCAGGTGGCGGAGGTGCGGCAAGAGCTCGATGCTCTTGTGAAAAATATGAGAGGTTAGATCTTGACTCGAAGACTCGAGAGTTCGAGCTTGCCTCGGCACTTGAAAGCGCCCAATCTGCCAAGACCGAAGCCCAAAAAGCCCTCCAGGAGATTGAGGCGATGAAAAAGATTGCGGCGGGTAAGGCATTCTTTATGCAAAGCAAGCACGTGAAAGTAAATTACCTGTTACTTACCTGAATTCGGAGCTCTCCAGGAGCATTTGCAGATCTGCCCCGCAGTGTATCCGACGCCGCCACATTCTACCAGGCTGCGGAAGGGAGCTCGACCGAGAAGGTGTTCTGGTCCCAGTATGCTGAGGCCGGACACCCGGTGCCCCTGAGCGACCAGCTGAAGCAGTTGGTCGAGCTTCATAAGGCAGCCGAACAGACCATGAAGGGCCTGATAGGCCGGCTGTGGCCTGGGGAGGCCATGCCTTTGAGCTATTTTGGGCTGGTGCGGCGGCTGGTGGATGCCTGTCCACGGCTTGAAGTCATCAAGCGCTCCGTACGCATCGAGGGCGCCCGTAGGGATTTTGCCCGTGCTAAAGTGCACTGGGCAAGCTGGATGCTGAGAAGCTGGTGAAGGATGGGCCACCAGAGGGGAAGGAGCATCGCAGGCCCGAGATGTATTATGAGGGCGTCATGAAGGGTGCCCGTCTTGTAGCGAAGGAATGTACCATGGATGTAATTTTTGAGTAAACTCGCTCGTGTTTATCCTGTGCGTTGAAAACTTGTTCATATGCGCTAAGCAACGCTTTTTGAATTTAAAATATTACCTTCTGTGCGGCCGTTTATTAAATCTGAGAGATGCAAGTCGTCGGCTTCTACCCCCACGCCACGAGTGCTGGGGTGTTCGGGATAAACCTGAGCGCTCTTGTTCCCATTCTTGGGTCCGTCTAGGGAGGCGCTCAGCACAACGAACAAGGCCATCAGATTTATTATGCTTTATCACTCTCACTTAGCCATATAATTCTATAATTTTAAATTTCGGCGAAGCCCCTAGTATTCGGAAGACCGAGTTCGGGGTGCTATCCACGCCTAGGCCGGATAAATCCAGCTCCTCGCTCTAAGCGAAATAAGTCTTTAGGGACTCGAAAAACCTCTCGAACAGCAACCGGTCTCTCGCCCTATCATGACGGTCAGTTTGAGCTTTCTCTACTGAGGTGTTAACCCAGCTCAACTGTGGCACAATCGCAGTAGTTCTCCCAGCGCTACCTTAGCCGACATTGCGGAACGTAAGGTACCAAAACATGGGAGCCGGGCAAACCCAACTATTGACCCAAGACATGATTCGGAGCCGATGCATATAGTGCTATAAGTTCGGGGAGCCGCACTCATGAGAGTGTTCGGTCTTCTCACACCCTATTATGGGGTACTTAAGCCCCTGGTGTATTGGCCGTACCAAAGCGTACGGTTGCATATGTCATGACTGAACATATTTGTATAAAAATAAATGAATACAATAACATATAAGAGCTATGTATTGTTTATTAAAAAGGGCTGCTATGAAAGCAGAACAATACAAATAGTGCGATAAGCAAGAGATGGGATTATTTGACATGTCCCCCTCCAGGGGCAAGCTACGAGACTTTAAGTAAAACAGGTATTTAGCTCGTTATAGAGACCACCTAGACATTTGACGTGGCTTGTTCTCTCCCTGGCTGTTGCATCGTGTGTTCGGCGAGTGTATTGCTGGACAGGCCTTCCAAATAGTTGGGTCCTGAAAGTATATATATATAAAAGAAATGGAAAAATCGGGAGCCCCTAGTGCGGTTGAGCCGCATTCTGGGCATGCCGTGGTTGTGCCCCTCCCCTTATGCCCATGATATTTCCAGAGCGTAGTTGTGTACGCGTGGTACTGCTATCGCCATCTTGCGAGGGCTGGGGTTGGGGCCGCACTGCTATGCTTGCTCGGAATGTGCCAGCCGGTTTTGTTGAAGGTTACTTCGGGCGCGCTTGACGTTGTCCGGACGTTTAACAGCCGGATTGGAGAATTGCCTTGAGAGGCTACTTTGTACTTCCACCGCCAGGGCCGCCGTGTGCTCCTCTGTTCGGAGAGAGCGTTCGGTGTTTCCATTGACCGTAATGACTCCGCGAGGGCCTGTCATCTTGAGCTTGAGATATGTGTAGTGCGGCACCGCATTAAATTTTGCGAATGCGGTTCGTCCTAGCAGGGTGTGATAGCCACTACGGAGTGGGACTATGTCGAAGATTAACTCTTCACTTCGGAAATTATCTGGGGATCCGAAGACCACTTCGAGTGTAACTGAGCCTGTACAGCTGGCTTCTACACCTGGTATGACGCCTTTAAAGTCGTCTTTGTGGGTTTAATCCTTGAGGGATCTATACCCATTTTTCACACTGTATCCTGATAAAGCAAGTTCAGGCTGCTACCGCCTTCCATGAGGACTCTAGTGAGGTGAAATCCGTCAATGATTGGGTCTAGGACCAATGCAGCGAATCCGTCGTGACAAATGCTAGTGGGGTGGTCCCTTCGATCAAAAGTGATCGGGCAGGAGGACCATGGGTTGAACTTTGGGGCGACTGGCTCCAACACATGGACGTCCTTGAGAGCACGCTTCCGCTCCCTTTTGGGGATATGGGTTGCGTATATCATGTTCACCGTCCGCACTTGCGGGGGGAAGCCCTTCTGTCCTCTGTTGTTTGGTGCCCGGGGCTCCTCCTCGTCATCGCTATGCAGCCCCTTGTCTCTGTTTTCGGCACTTAACTTGCCTGCCTGCTTGAACACCCAACAATCCCTGTTGGTGCGATTGGCTGGTTGTTCGGGGGTGCCGTGTATCTGGCATGAGCGATCGAGTATCCGGTCTAAACTGGATGGGCCCGGAGGATTTCTTTTGAATGGCTTCTTCTGGTGACCGGGTTTAGAGCCTCTTAATCCGGCATTGACTGCCGTATCCTCAATATGATCGCCGTTAATGCGGCACTTGTGCTTGTTACGACGCGACCTGCCATTGTTGTCCTTGGTATCTGAGTTACCAGGGCTCTTGGTCATGTTATTGCTACGAGCCAGCCAGCTATCTTCTCCCGCGCAAAAGCGTGTCATGAGTATCGTGAGGGCTGCCATAGATTTCGGCTTTTCCTGTCCTAGGTGCCGGGCAAGCCATTCGTCTCGGATGTTGTGCCTGAAGGCAGCAAGAGCCTCTGCATCCGGACAGTCGACTATTTGATTTTTCTTGGTTAGGAACCGCGTCCAGAATTGTCTGGCCGATTCCTCTGGCTGCTGAATTATGTGGCTTAGGTCATCGGCGTCTGGTGGTCGCACATAAGTGCCCTGGAAGTTGTCAAGGAATCCAGATTCCAGGTCCTACCAGCAAATATTTGATTCTGCTGGCAGGCTATTAAGCCAATGCCGAGCTGGTCCTTTAAGCTTGAGCAGGAGGTATTTGATGGCGTATAGATCATCACCATGGGCCATGTGGATATGAAGGAGATAATCCTCGATCCATACCGCATGATCTGTTGTGCCATCGTATGATTCGATGTTTACGGGTTTAAAACCCTCGGGGATTTGATGATCCATTACTTCGCCTGTGAAGCATAGTGGGTGTGCGGCGCCTCTGTACTGGGCTATATCACGACGTAGCTCGGATGAGCTTTGTCTGTGGTGTTTGGCCTGGCCGTATTTGTCATGTCCGGCGTGGCGGTTATCGTCACGTGACATGGGGCGCCCACGCGATCCGTAAATTTATCTTGTTTGCCTTGCCTTATCCTCCAATATGTCTCGCAGGTCTGGTGCGTTTCCCCGTGCTCTGGTATTTTTTGAGCGGCGCGGGGGTGCGTCTTGAGTTGAGGGCTGAAAGGCCTCTCTATCGCGACCACGGGGTGGACGATCGGCCGCATCATACGCTGGTGATGTAGGTTTAGTTGCTTCCTCCTCTAGTTGGGGTAGCAGCCTACACTTTGGGTAGCTCTTGGAGGGGCGTTCGAGTTTATACTCTTCGGCCGCCAGGACTTTAGTCGATCTGTCGGCTAGCAAATCTTGGTTAGCTCTAAGCTGCTGCTATTTTTTCTTGAGGCTGCTTGCCGTGGCCATAAGCTTGCGTTTGAAACGCTCTTGTTCGACGGGATCCTCTGGCTCGACAAATTCGTCGTCGTCGAGGCTTGCCTCGTCTTCGGAGGGAGGCATATAATTGTCGTCCTCGACCTCCCTGTCTGCCGCTCTCTCATGAGGGTTGGCTTCTCCATCCTCCTGCGCTGAATCCTGCTGGAGGGGGTTGTCTTCCGCACTGTCCGGGGTGTTGTTATCTCCAGGGCCGGACTCGCTGTTTTTAGTTTGGCGGGATTTAGAGCGGCGTCGCTGATGTCGGTGCTTAGGTTGCTTCTGGGAGGGGTCATCCTCCCTTTTTTCATCGCCATTCCCTGCTTTTGGGGTGTCCACCATGTATATGCCATATGATGAGGTGGCTTTCCAGTGCCCTATAGGTGTTGGTTCTTGGTCGTCTCCTTCATCTGCGTCCATACCGTCGATGTCTTCGGAGTCGAAGTCGAGCATGTCGGTTAAATCGTCGACAGTGGCTACGAAGTGGGTGGTGGGTGGGTTTTGAATTTCTTTGTCGTCCGCATCACAACCTTGCTGACCATAGTCCGGCTAGGGGTCTCCTGACAGAGAGAGAGAGACTTTAGTTAATTCAGGATGTCGCCAAAGGGCAAGTGCTGAAAGACGTCCGCGGTGGTGAACTCCATGATCGGAGCCCAATTGGGTTCGATCGGAAGGGGTGCGGAAGATCCGGAGTCCGAAAAGGAGTCCGGCACCTTGGAGTCACAGGCCTCACAAAGGACTAGGATGGTATTCAGCTCGATCACCATAGACAATGCGGCTCCTGGGGCGGCGTCCAACCGTCCGTCCCCGACTGGCGCGGTCGGCTCTGAGCTAAGGGTCGGAGCGGACACCTGAGCGGCGCTCTGGGCGTTGTCCGGCGGCAGAGCTAGATCATGCCCATCGTGACAGTGCGGCGCGCTCGGCCGTGGCTCGAATCCGTCGAAGATCAAGTCCCCGCGGATGTCAGCCGTGTAGTTTAAACTCCAAATCTGACCTGATGGCCAGGGGCGTAGCTTTCGATCTGCTCCAGATGGCCAAGCGAGTTGGCCCGCAGTGCGAAGCCGCCGAACACGAAGATCTGTCCAGGGAGAAAAGTCTCACCCTGGACCGCGTCGTGGTTGATGATCGAAGAAGCCATCGGGCCTAAAGGTGACGACACAGAGGAACTCTCAATGAAAGCACCAATGTCGGTGTCAAAACCGGCGGATCTCTGGTAGGGGGTCCTGAACTGTGCGTCTAGGCAGATGGTAACAGGAGACAAGGGACACGATGTTTTTACCCAGGTTCGGGCCCTCTCGATGGAGGTAAAACCCTACTCCTGCTTGATTAATATTGATGATATGGGTAGTACAAGAGTTGATCTACCACGAGATCAGAGAGGCTAAACCCTAGAAGCTAGCCTATGGTATGATTGTTGTTCGTCCTACAGACTAAAACTCTCCGGTTTATATAGACACCGGAGAGGGCTAGGGTTACACAGAGTCGGTAACAATGGGAGGAGATCTTCATATCGTATCGCCAAGCTTGCCTTCCACGCCAAGGAAAGTCCTATCCGGACACGGGACGAAGTCTTCAATCTTGTATCTTCATAGTCCGGGAGTCCGGCCAAAGGTCATAGTCCGGCCATCCGGACACCCCCTAATCTAGGACTCCCTCACTCCCCCTCTCTTGTGGAGATCTATTCGATGTAATCTTCTTTTTGCGGTGTGTTTCTTGAGACCAATGAATTGTGGGTTTATGATCCAGCTTATCTATGAATAATATTTGATTCTTCTCTGAATTCTTTTATATATGATTGAGTTATCTTTGCAAGTCTCTTCGAATTATCCGTTTGGTTTGGCCAACTAGATTGGTAGTTCTTGCAATGGGAGAAGTGTTTAGCTTTGGGTTCAATCTTGCGGTGTCCTTTCCCAGTGATAGCAGGGGCAGCAAGGCACGTATTGTATTGTTGCCATCAAGGATAACCAGATGTGGTTTTTATCATATTGCATGAATTTATCCCTCTACATCATGTCATCTTGCTTAAGGCGTTACTCTGTTTTTAACTTAATACTCTAGATGCATGCTGGATAGCGGTCGATGAGTGGAGTAATAGTAGTAGATGCAGAATCGTTTCGATCTACTTGTCTCGGACATGATGCCTATACACATGATCATACCTAGATATACTCATAATTATGCTCAATTCTGTCAATTGCTCAACAGTAATTTGTTCACCCACCGTAGAATTCTTATGCTCTTGAGAGAAGCCACTAGTGAAACCTATGGCCCCCGGGTCTATTCTTATCATATCAATCTCCATTACTTTCTTTACTTGCTTTGTTTTTACTTTGCCTTTTACTTTTTACTTTGCATCTCTATATCAAAAATAATATTTATCATCTCTATCAGATCTCACCCTCGTAAGTGACAGTGAAGGGATTGAAACCCCTAATCGCGTTGGTTGCGAGTAGCTATCATTTTGTGTAGGTACGAGAGACTTGTGCGTGATCTCCTACTGGATTGATACCTTGGTTCTCAAAAACTGAGGGAAATACTTATGCTACTTTACTACATCATCCTCTCCTCTTCGGGGAAATCCAACACAGTGCTCAAGAGGTGGCAAGAAGAATTTCTGGCGCCGTTGCCGGGGAGTTTGTGCAAAAGTCAACCATACCAAGTACCCATCACAATCCCTATCTCTCGCATTACATTATTTGTCTCTTGTTTTCCTCTCTCCCACTTCACCCTTGACGTTTTATTCGCCCTCTCTTTCCCAATCTCCTGCTCTCTTTCCCTTTCGCCTTTTTTCTCGTTTGCCTTTTTGTTTGCCGCTATGTTTTAAACTGGGGAGATTGTCGTCAATATGGACAATAATGATAACATGGAAAATCCCGAGGCTCCGGCCAATGAACCCCCTATCTTGCATACTAGAAGGTTTCGAATCGGCAGTGGTAACATTATTGGCAAAGGTGTTATTCAAGATTTCTTTATTTGTACCGGTGCTTTACCTTCCTTGGGTTGTTCTATTCTTCATAGAACTAGTAGTCTTGCGGATGCTATCTCTATGCTTGTAGTTGAACTTGAAAGACAATTTATGCATATGCATCCTTGCATACAAAGAATTTTTCTAGAATTTTCTAATATTGAGCATTCTTCTGTTAAGCGCGTTGTTACTATCTTTTTGGCTCATGAGTTTAGATTTATCATTTGAGAGGACAAAGAAATCTTTGCGCACTATAGGGTGGACGCCGGTCGTCCTCCCGTAGAAGCGATCCTTTATGATCAAGAGGAATTTAGACGTTTTCAATCTTCCGACTATGTCACTTTTAATGAAAACCTTAGAAAAAGGTTTCCTACCAAAGTCTTGATCGATTGCATTAACGAACTTAATAACGATTTTGCTCTTCGAAACGATGAGCTAGGATACTCTCTTGAGTATAGGCTCACAAAATTTTGCCAAAAGAATGCTTTTAGTGATGAAATAGTTGTGCACTATGAAGGGCCGAAGGAGGAACCTATTCCTCCTTTGATTGATCTAGGGGACCTTTGTCCCCCCAAATTTAGCCCTTTTGATTACTTTTGCTTGCTTCAAAAAAAGCTTGCTGCCGAACATAGAGAATATGAGATGAGTTTTCAAGATCTATCTTACTATTATGGCACTCGTTAGATCTATCCTTGCTTTTATGCCTAGCTAGGGGCGTTAAACGGTAGCGCTTGTTGGGAGGCAACCCAATTTTATTTTTTGTTTTTTGGTTTTGTTCCTGTTTAGTGTTAAATTTTGTTTCTACTTTCTGTTTAGATGTGGTTTTATGTTTTAATTAGTGTTTGTGCCAAGTAGAACCCATAGGATAAGCTATGATGATAGTTGTTTTGATTCTGCTGAAAAACAGAACTTTGCACTCACGAGAAAAAATTCAATAAATAACAGAAACGTGATTTTGCATTGATTCTTTTTGCTGCTGATCAATAAGCAAATTTTCCAGTACGTCCCATTTTGGTAGAATTTTTAGAGTTCTAGAAGTTTGTGTTAGTTACAGATTGCTACAGACTGTTCTATTTTTGACAGATTCTGTTTTTCATGTGTTGTTTACTTATTTCAATGCATCTATGGCTAATAAATTAGTTTATAAACCATAAGGAAGTTGGAATACAGTAGGTTTAACACCAATATAAATAAATAATGAGTTCATTACAGTACCTTAAAGTAGTCTTTTGTTTTCTTTCACTAACGGAGCTCACGAGATTTCTATTGAGTTTTGTGTTGTGAAGTTTTCAAGTTTTGGGTGAATTCTTTTGATGGATTATGGAACAAAGAGTGGCAAGAGACTAAGCTTGGGGATGCCCATGGAACCCCCAAGATAATCCAAGGACACCAAAAATTCAAAGCTTGGGGATGCCCCGGAAGGCATCCCCTTTTTCGTCTACTTCCATCGGTAATTTACTTGGAGCTATATTTTTATTCACCACATGTTATGTGTTTTGCTTGGAGCGTCTTGTATTATTTGCGTCTTTGCTTGTTAGTTTACCACAATCATCCTTTCTTTACACACCTTTTGAGAGAGCCATACATGATTTGGAATTTGCTAGAATACTCTATGTGCTTCACTTATATCTTTTGAGCTTGATAGTTTTGCTCATAGTGCTTCACTTATATCTTTTGAGCTTGATAGTTTTGCTCATAGTGCTTCACTTATATCTTTTTGAGCGTAATAATTTTTGCTCTAGTACTTCACTTAGATCTTTTAGAGCATGGTGGTGGATTTGTTTTAAAGAAACTATTGATCTCTCATGCTTCACTTAGATTATTTTGAGAGTTGTTAATAGCATGGTAATTTGCTTAAAGATAATATACTAGGTATTCAAGATATGTGAAACTTTCTTTTGAGTGCGTTGAATACTAAGATAAGTTTGATGCTTGATAATTGTTTTGAGATATGGAGGTGATAATATCAAAGCAATGCTAGTTGGGGTGATTATGAATTTAAAGAATGCTTGTGTTGAAGTTTGTGATTCATGTAGCATGCACGTATGGTGAACCGCTTTGTGATGAAGTCGGAGCACAATTTTATTTATTGATTATCTTCCTTATGAGTTGTAGTCGGGGACGAGCGATGGTCTTTTCCTACCAATCTATCCCCCTAGGAGTATGCGTGTAGTGCTCTGGTTTTTGATGACTTCTAAATTTTTGCAACAAGTGCATGAGTTCTTTTGATTAATGTTGAGTCCATGGATTATACGCACTCTCACCCTTCCACCATTGCTAGCCTCTCTAATACCGCACACTTTTCACCAGTATCATACACCCACCATATACCTTCCTCAAAACAGCCACCATACCTACCTATCATGGCATTTCCATAGCCATTCCGAGATATATTGCCATGCAACTTTCCACCGTTCCGTTCATATGACACACATTACTTTTGTCATATTGCTTTTTTGCATGAACATGTAGTTGACATTGTATTTGTGGCAAGGCCACCTTCATAATTCTCTCATACATGTCGCTCTTGATTCATTGCATATCCCGGTACACCGCCGGAGGCATTCATATAGAGTCATATTTTGTTCTAAGTATCGAGTTGTAATTGTTGAGTTGTAAGAAAAATAAAATTGTGATGATCATCATTATTAGAGCATTGTCCCAGTGAGGAAAGGATGATGGAGACTATGATTCCCCCATAAGTCGGGATGAGACTCTGGACGAAATATAAAAACAAGAGTGGCCATAAAAAAGAGAAAAGGCCCAAATAAAAAAATGAGAGAAAAAGAGAGAAGGGACAATGCTACTATCCTTTTACCACACTTGTGCTTCAAAGTAGCACAATGATCTTCACGATAGAGAGTCTCATATGTTGTCACTTTCATATACTAGTGGGAATTTTTCATTATAGAACTTGGCTTGTATATTCCAATGATGGGCTTCCTCAAAAGTGCCCTAGGTCTTCATGAGCAAGCAAGTTGGATGCACACCCACTTAGTTTCTTTTGTTGAGCTTTCATATACTTATAGCTCTAGTGCATCCGTTGCATGGCAATCCATACTCACTCACATCGATATCTATTGATGGGCATCTCCATAGCCCATTGGTACGCCCAGTTGATGTGAGACTATCTTCTCCTTTTTGTCTTCTCCACAACCACCATTCTATTCCACCTGTAGTGCTATGTCCATGGCTCACGCTCATGTATTGCGTGAAAGTTGAAATTTTTTGAGATTACTAAAGTATGAAACAATTGCTTGGCTCGTCATCGGGGTTGTGCATGATTAAATACTTTGTGTGATGAGGATAGAGCTTAGCCAGACTATATGATTTTGTAGGGATAACTTTCTTTAACCATGCTATTTTGAGAAGACATGATTGCTTTGATTAGTACGCTTGAAGTATTATTACTTTTATGTCAATATGAACTTTTGTCTTGAATCTTTCAGATCTGAATATTCATACCACAATTAAGAAGATTTACATTGAAATTATGCCAAAGTATCACTCCGCATCAAAAATTCTTTTTTTATCATTTACCTACTCGAGGACGAGCAGGAATTAAGCTTGGGGATGCCTGATACGTCTCCAACGTATCTATAATTTTTGATTGCTCCATGCTACTTTATCTACTGTTTTGGACTATATTGGGCTTTATTTTCCACTTTTATATTATTTTTTGGGACTAACCTATTAACCGGAGGCCCGGCCCAGAATTGCTGTTTTTTTGCCTATTTCAGTATTTCGAAGAAACGGAATATCAAACGGAGTCCAAATGGAATGAAACCTTCGAGAACGTGATTTTCTCACCGAACATGATCGAGGAGACTTGCACCCTGCTCCAAGGAACAAAAGAGGCGGTCACGAGGGTGGGGGGCGCCCCCCCTAGGGCGTGCCCCCTGCCTCGTGGCCCCCCTGTTGCTCCACCTACGTACTCCTTCCTCCTATATATACCTACGTACCCCCGTCAGATCAAATACGGAGCCAAAAACCTAATTCCACCACCGCAACTTTCTGTATCCGCGAGATCCCATCTTGGGGCCTGTTCCTGAGCTCCGCCGGAGGGGGCATCTACCACGGAGGGCTTCTACATCAACACCATAGCCTCTCCGATGAAGTGTGAGTAGTTTACTTCAGACATTCGGGTCCATATCTAGTAGCTAGATGGCTTCTTCTCTCTTTTTGGATCTCAATACAATGTTCTCCCCCTCTCTTGTGGAGATCTATTCGATGTAATCTTCTTTTTGCGGTGTGTTTGTTGAGACCGATGAATTGTGGGTTTATGATCCAGCTTATCTATGAATAATATTTGATTCTTCTCTGAATTATTTTATGTATGATTTAGTTATCTTTGCAATTCTCTTCGAATTATCCATTTGGTTTGGCCAACTAGATTGGTAGTTCTTGCAATGGGAGAAGTGTTTAGCTTTGGGTTCAATCTCCTACTGGATTGATACCTTGGTTCTCAAAAACTGAGGGAAATACTTACGCTACTTTACTGCATCATCCTCTCCTCTTCGCGGAAATCCAACGCAGTGCTCAAGAGTTAGCAGGGCTTCCCCTCCCAAAATGCTCTCACAACCTACAGGGCCACGCCCGAGCTTTTGTGTGCAGGAAAAAATAACAGGGAGACACAGGATCAGTCAGACATATCGCTCACCGCACCCTCTAGGTCGCCTCCGGAGGCATCACTGGCGTCGCTGTCACCATCACTAGCATCACCATCACCGTCATTGCCTCCATCTTCACCGCCATTCACCACATCGCGTTCATCCACGGCCACTACCGCCCCATCATCATCAGAAGCGAAGGCCCTAACAAGAGCATCCATGTTGTCCTCTACCCACTGCACCAGGTCGCCTCGAATGGCCACGGGAACCGGAGCAATGACGGGGTCGAAGTCAAAATGGGGATCTCTGTCCTGAAGATGGCTGAAGACGCGGGAGAATGCGCACCCGAGCAGCCTGTGGCTTCTCTCCTCGACAAGCTAGCGAGCCCTCTCGGAGCGATTCTCCATATGCGTCACCATGTCAGTGAAGAACTGGAGATGGCCAGCATAGTTGGTCACATGAGGGTATGGAGCATTCGCGTCGCAGACATTGCCCAGGGCCATGTTGGCCCTGTCCCCGAGCTCTGGGAGCATGGGGCCATGCATGTGCTCCAGCGTGTGCCGCTGGAGAATTTCTTCTCTGTTCTGCTGCGCAACAGACTCAGTGTCATCAACTCGCCGTTGAAGAAAAAGCCGCTTGATGCGGGAGGAGGCCAACTCAGTCTACACCGAGACCAGGGTGGCTACGGTGGCCTCCGCGCGCTGTGTTGTTTCTGCCAGCTTGGACCTAAGGGCGGCGGTCCTGCCCGCAGCCTCAGCTTCAATCAACTCCAGCTTCTGGCCATACTCGCGCACAAGATTCGTGCGAACTTCTGCCATGCGGCAGCCGACCTCTTCTTGGAACCGAGCCTCCCGCGCGCCAACATCGTCCTCCGCCTGGGTAACTAGGTGCTCCCTCGTCTCCAATCGCTCAAGGTCGAGGTTGCGCTCGGCAGTCTCCAGCGTCAGCGCTTCCTCACGCCTCCGGAGCTCCTCTTCCTTGATGGGTGTCCCCTTCAGCGATGTCAGGGCAGCCTAACGCAGCTCCACCTGCTGCTCCAGGGAAGTGCTCCAGGCTTGGATCTCCCACACACGCTTCTCCGCGATCTCGCGCAGTTGGTCTGCTTCCCGAGCCTCCCCAATACCTCGGGAGCAGGCCTCTCGCGAGACTGCAAGAGATGCTTCGGCCTTCACATTGTCAAGATCACGTTGATGGTGCGCGAGGCTGACCGCCACCTTCAGCTTGCGCCGCTCCTCAACCAGTCGCAGGCCTTCAGCTTCAAGACACGCGTCCACGTCCGCAAGCTCTCCACCGAGCTGGCCCATCGCGTCCATCGCCTTTTGGAGGAACCCCTGGCAGACGACACTGCGCTCTCGCGCTCACCTGAGCACGTCATCGATATCGTCCTCCATCACCGGTGTTGGCGGCGGGCCCTAGAGCGGTACGCCCCCTCTCGACAGGGGGCTGGGGGCTGGCGCCCACGATCGTCGGACGGGCTCCGCAAGGGACCCAAGCCGGCGCAGATCCACCCCCAGAAGAAAAGCCTAGGGCCGACCTCAACCATTCGCCGTCCTCAATCAGGGGAGGAGCCCTGGGAAGGCTGGTCACGCCCCGGGCGAGGACGCGAAGGAAGGGAGGCAAGGGCGCAGATTCCAGGCGCTCTGCAGGCCGGATTGCCTCTCCGGCCGGACTCAAGTCAGGGGTAGCGCGAAAGCTCGGGACGCACAAGGCCAGCGCGAAAGACTCCGCAGGCTTGGTAGGAGGGATCCTGAAGGGCCACAATCAGAAAAGGGAGCAACGACTGAGGAATTGCAAGAATGAGGTACTTACTCATCTATGGCAAAGTACTTCCTATGCTTCAACGGTCGAAAAGGGCGCCCGCCGCCGCTCGAAGACTCCTTCCTCTTGCGGAGGGCGTCAAAGTCCACGCGGAACCGGCCCAAGCACGCAACGTGGGGACCAGCATGCGGCGCGGACAAAGAAGCACTCAGGCATCCAGCCTCTGGGGCGCCAAGCTGGGAGGAGTGATCAGGCACCACTTCCTGCTGACCTGCCGAGGCTTCGGGGGCTCCGGCCTCGGGAGTTGCGGGTCGCGTCCCCACATCGACAACCGCCTCAGGGTGGGCTTCACGGGCTCCAGAGGACAACGCCTCGGGAGCCCCATGCGGCGTCAGCACCGCGGCACCAGAACCCCCAGCTTCAAGCGATGCTTGCCTCCCTGCACCCGCTCCTGGGGTCAGGTCGGTGTTGGCTATGGGGATGGGAGCCACGGCAACAGGATTCTCGTGGGGCCCCACGAGGCCAGCCAGGCGCAGCCCCCATTCGTCGAAGTGGGGCATCTGCCTCGCGAACTCGGCCCCGCCCGAGCAAAGATATAGGAGGCTGCCCCGCGCCGAATATCGCCCGGTGAGGGGTCACCTGCCTAGATCTCCAGCACCTTCTTCAGTGTTTCAGGCACTAGTTCTGTCTCTTGGAGCCTCATGCGGTCCTGGTATCCGGTCAGGGCCCACATCGGTCGGGAGTGGCGCTAGAGAGGAGCAATGTGACACTGGAGGAACTCCTGCACCACCCGGGGTGCAGTCACACCAAGCTCTCTCAACCTCCCCAGTCGGCACCAAACAAAGGAGAGCCGGGGGCTCACGAGCCTGTCATGGCCCCAGCCCGAATTGAGGATAGCAGGCAATGTCGGATGCGAGAGTAGGGGCTGGGCACCCCGACATCCACATACAGCCAGCGCGTCCGGAACACGCTCGTGGAAGGCGGAAGTCCAAAATCAATCCATGAGGTAGCTGTCTCTGCCATGGCCTGGAAGCTCACGCACCTCAAGCACTGTGATGGGTCAGTCAGGCGCAAAGAGAGAAGTGGCGTAAGAGGGCAATGGAACGAGCAATGCCCACCATGGCTTCGCAGACAAAGGCAAAGACGGCAAGAAGGGTAACGGACCGAGGATCAAGATGCATCACATGGTTCTGATAGTGGGAAAGCACCGCATTGAAAAAGGCGGAGAAAGGAGGAACCAGACCAATCCATAGGGCGTCGACGAAGAATCGAACCTCCATGATGATCCAGTCGGCGGAGGCATGGGACGCAGGCCAAGCCATTGTCTTTCCGCACTCGTTGAAGCTAGAGGCAAGCGCGGAGCGGACCTCGTCCAAGGCTTCACGATTAAGCACCAACGGCCGTCCGACAGCGGGCTCGAAAGCCGGAGTCGAGCTGGGCGAGGGCACGTGATCCTTCCCTTTCTCTTTGTTAGTTGGCGCCATGGCGATGGAAGGGGCGGAGCTCGGGTCAGATTGGAAGCGGAAACAGAGGCTCGAGGAAGAAGGGGGAATAGGAAGCACGCGAGCAGCAAAGGGGAAATAACGGTGTAAAGCTTCGTGGCCGCCTAGCCAGGGGGATATTGGGGGAACATGGGGAAGCGGAGACGCCCACGTCCAATCAGTCGTCATGCGTCAACCAAGGCTGCAGGCTGTTGGGGCCCATGGCGCTCCGCACTTGCCCTTTGGCTTCACTGCTAAGCCAAGTCTGAGCGCGCCTTGGGCCCGGGGTCTACTGTCGGCGTTTTGGATATGGGGGTATCCAGACATGCCTGCCTGCGGCCTGCGGCGTGGCTCAGCAGTGGCCTAGTTCGGCCCGTCTTCATCAACCCAAGTTCAAGACCCTCGCGAGGGACCAAGCCTCGCGGGGTAGATGACGCATGGCCTCCCCAGGGGCGGCCTCGCCAGGCAGGCTCGCGCGGAGGCGGAGAGATCAAGGCAAGAGGTACGTCGCGAGGTGCACATGACGCAAGCCATGACGATCAAGACCAGGCGGGCGCCGACCAGCGCAGTGTCCTTGTTTCCTCTTTGGTGCAAAGGGGGCAAGCGCAGGCGCGGAGTACCGAGGCATCAAGCAAAGGTTTCCATATCGGTGCAACAAGACCAACACCAGCAGGACGGCAGGACGGAGGTCACCGTGGAGCCCAAGATGGCGTCATCGACAGTGCCTTTGGCAGTCGAAGACCACCTTTAGTCAGGATAGCATGTACTGGCTGTCCCCCTTCAAATCCCGCCGTTGTGGAGTCCCTTCCCGCTCAATATTTGGGAAGAGGACCAGGGCCTCTATAAATAGGACTAGCCACCACCGTAGCAAGGGGGGGTCGATCGAGACTCAGTTCATACACACCACACCAGCACAAGAACACCTCTCCTTGCGAGCCCGTTCTTTCCCTTGTACTGTTCATCATCAGCCCAAGAGGCAATCCACACACCACACACTGGAGTAGGGTATTACACCACAATGGTGGCTTGAACCAGTATAAACCTCGTGTCCCTTGTGTTGTTCATCTTGTTTTCTTAGAATCGCAGCGAGGTTGTGGGCGTGGATCGGTAGGGAGAAGATCTTCGTGCGCACCCTAGAGTTCGAACTTTAAGGGTTTTGCCGAAACCCGATATCCTACACATTCTTCATGTTGATTCTATAGTCCTTGAGAGTTTGCTTCATCCAGAGAAGTTGAGCACAACACGATCCAACAACAATGTATTCAGATTCAGCAGTGGAGAGTGATACACAGTTCTGCTTCTTTGAAGACCAACAGACCAGCGATCGTCCAAGAAAGTGACATGTTCCTGAAGTGGACTTGCGATCAACCTTGTCACCAGCATAGTCAGCATCAGAATATCCAACTAGATCAAATGTTGAGCCCTTTGGATACCATAACCCTAGTGTTGGTGTGTGAGCCAAATATCTTAGTATTCGCTTCACCGCTAGGTGATGCGACTCCTTTGGTGCCGCTTGGAATCGGGCACACATGCAAATGCCAAGCATAATGTCAGGCATAGATGCACATAAATAAAGCAAAGAACCAATCAAGGAGCGGTATACCTTTTGATAAAACTCTTACCATTGGCGTCAGGGCCGAGATGACTTTTGGTTGGCATTGGCGTCGTGTACCTTTTGCAGTCTTGCATTCCAAACTTTTTCAAGCGATCCTTGAGGTATTTTTCTGTGATACGAAGATGCCATTGCGTTGTTGACGGATTTGAAGACCAAGGAAGAATTTCAGCTTCCCCATCATGGACATCTGATATTGCTCTTGCATCATGTATCCAAACCCGTCACTATATCTTTTATCAGTGCATCCGAAGATAATGTCATCCACATATATTTGGCACACAAATAGTTCACCATCATATCTCTTTGTGAAGAGAGTGGGATCTAGTGAACTAGGTTTGAAGCCTTTGCTCTTCAGGAATTCCTTTAATGTGTCATACCAAGCGCGAGGTGCTTGTTTGAGGCCACACAGTGCCTTATTGAGCTTGTACACCATATCAGGATGCTTAGGGTCTTCAAAACCAGGCGGTTGAGTGACATACACTTCTTTCCTCGATTTTGCCATTGAGAAAGGCACTCTTAACATCCATTTGGTACAGAAGAATGTTGTGATGGTTGGCATAAGCCAGCAATATGCGAATGGCTTTAAGCCGAGCCACAGGAGCAAAGGTTTCATCGAAGTCTATTCCTTCCACTTGTGTGTAACCTTGAGCAATGAGGGGAGCTTTGTTTCTGACAACTTGTCTAAGTTCATCTTGTTTGTTGCGAAAAATCCATTTTGTGCCAATGATATTGTGCTTGCGAGGATCAGGATGTTTGACAAGCTCCCAGACATTATTAAGCTTAAACTGTTGAAGCTCTTCTTGCATAGCTTGAGTCCATTCAGGTTCCATGAAGGCTTCTTCAACTTTCTTGGGTTCATATATAGAGATAAAAGCAAAGTGACCACGGAAGTTTGCTAGTTGTGTAGCTCTTGATCGAGTGAGAGGGCCAGGAGCATTGATACTATCAATGATCTTCTCAATTTGGACCTCATTTGCAACTCGAGGATGAGCTGGACGAAGATTTTGATCTGACTGACTGTTGTCTTCGTCTTCAGCATTGGCTTCGGACTGAGCATTCTCTTCAGGTTCATTTGATGCAGAAATGATGATCTCATCCTCAGCCAGTTCCTCTGTGGGTATGATTTATCCAGTACCCATTAACTTGATAGCTTCACCTAGTGTAGCTTCATCTAGCACATTTGGCAGGTGCTCTGTTTGCGAGCCGTTAGTCTCATCGAACTGCACATCCACAGTTTCAACCACTTTATAGTGAAAGAGGTTGAAGACTCCGTAGGTGTGCGAGTCCTTTCTGTAACCAAGCATAAAACCTTCATGTGCTTTCGGTGCAAATTTAGACGTGTGATGCGGATCTTTGATCCAACACCTAGCACCAAAGACTTTGAAGTAACTGACATTTGGCTTCTTACCAGACAGAAGTTCATAAGATGTTTTCTTGAAGAACTTGTGAAGACATACCCTATTGATGATGTGGCATGCAGTATCAGTATCTTCAGGCTAGAATTTTCTTGGAGTCTTATAGTCATCGAGCATCGTTCGTGTCATCTCAATCAGTGTTCTGTTCTTGCGCTCCATGATGCCATCCTGCTGAGGTGTGTAAGGAACAGAGAACTCGTGTGTGATGCCCAACGTATCAAGATAAATGTCAAGGCCAACATTCTTGAACTCAGTGCCATTGTCACTCTGAATGTGCTTGATCTTGACGCCATAGTTCGTCATGGCCCGGCTTGCGAAGCGTCTGAAGACATCCTGCACTTCAGTCTTATAGAGAATTATATGCACCCAGATGTATCTTGAGTAATCATCAACAATAACGAAGCCACAGAGATGTGCAGTAGTAGTGAGGGTAGAGTAATGAGTAGGGCCAAATAGATCCATGTGAAGCAGCTCGAAAGGGCATGAGGTAGTCATGATTGTCTTCGAGGGATGCTTAGCTCTTGTCATCTTCCTAGCTTCACAAGCACCACATAGATGATCCTTCTTGAACTTGACGCCCTCGATGCCAATGATGTGCTTCTTCTTCACGAGAGTGTATAGGTTCCTCATGCCCGCATGTCCTAGACGTCGATGCCATAGCCAACATTCTGATGCCTTTGCTAGAAGACATACGGCAAGTTGTGGTCCCACTGAGAAATCTACCATATATAGATCACCTCTTTGATAGCCGTCGAAGACTAGAGATTTTTCAGATTCCATTAGCACAAAACAACGATATTTTCCAAATATAACAATCATGTTCAGATCACAGAGCATTGACACAGACATTAAGTTGTAACCAAGGGATTCAACAAGCATCACTTTATCCATGTGTTGATCCTTTGAGATTGCAACTCTACCAAGACCCAATACCTTACTTTTACCAGTGTTAGTGAATGTGATGTGGATCTTGGTAGAAGGACGTAGGGTTGAATCCATTAGAAGACTTCGATCACCAGTCATGTGGTTGGTGCAGTCACTATCCATGATCCATTCAGTAGATTTTGGAGGTGTACCCTACAGTGCAGTTATCAAGATAGGCTTCACCAAGAGTATTGTGAAGCAGAAACATGTAGCAAACAAGCATATTATCAAAGTTTAAATCCTGGTTAGGCATGATAGGATGCTCGTCAAGGAACCCTGGGACGAAATACATGATAAGACCATTTGAGCATTTTATCTTGTGTCCCACAAGATGTTTTAGTTCTCCAGCATTGTCATCAGAAGATTTTGCTTTCCGGCTGGAGACCTTGCCCTGCAAGAGAAGTTAATTCTTCTTCACCACCCACATCTTCAGGGGTGTCTTAGAAGCAATGAGTCTAAGTGCAGCATCTGAGAACTTTGGCTTGGGATCCCTAGTAAATAGCTTTGTAGGAGGAGAATAATACTCATAAGAATATGCAGAAAATTTCTTAGTTTTGTGAACATAGCGGTTGGATGAAACACGCTCATATTAATGAGTCTCATAGCGATTCTCCTGCAAAACATTGACGTTAGGGTGAGCATACCTGGTTCTTTGTCTGTATGAAGCCTTTGGACCATATGACGCCTATGGTCGAGGGCTTGTTTTCTTCCGAGGTAGTGTCATGATGACATTCACGGGAAGCTTCTCAAGACAGCTTTTGGGCACCCAGATCTTCTTCTCGGGTGACCCATTCCTGCAGTTATTACCAATGTACCTGGCAAACACCTCACCATTCTGATTCTTAAATAGTTTATACTTTGCATCAAAGGATTCATCAATGACAATTGGATTAGCACAAGTGAAGCCAGATAAAGTAGATGGGTCCACTGAAGGATCCTTAGCAGCAACCCAAGTGGTTTTGGGGTACTGCTCAGGCGTCCAATATGAACCATCGACGTTCACTTTCCTCTCGAACCCAACACCCTCTTTCCTAGGGTTTCTGTTCAAAATCTGTTTCAGCTTTGAATGTCCTTTGCGGCTTTTGTACATGCCAGTCTCAAGCAATGTCTTCAACCTAGCATTCTCATCAGCAATAGTAGTGGCATCCTTAGCAGAGGGGTTAGTTACCACATCAGCATTTGAAGATATTCTAGCATCAGAGGCAGTAGAACATTCAGCAACAGAGACAACATTATCGCGTACAAGACACTTCAAGCATGGTGGAACAAATTCTAGTTAGCGGTACTAATCTGTTGGGCAAGTAGTGAATCGTTCTCCTTTTGGAAGATCTTCATGAGACGCTCTGAGTTTCTCTAGATCCTGCTTCCTTTGAAGATAATCGTAGGAAAGCTTCTCATGAGAGGTTGAGAGAGTTTCATGACGACTTTCATGAACTTCGTACTTAACACGAAGACTTTTAATATCTTCGATTAAGGACTGAGTTCGATTCATTTCCATGTCCAACAGGTCATCGCTTTTGTCTAACAGCTTTTGAATATGTTCCATCATAGTTTGTTGCTCAGTTGCAATTTTAGCAAGTGTCTTATAGCTAGGTTTGGATTCACATTCAGACTCATCTTCACTAGAGGTTTGGAAGTAGGCATCGCGTGAAGTTACCTTGGCACCACATGCCATGAAGCAGTAGGTGGGAGCAGAGTCGTCATCATCATTAGCTTTGGCTTCAACATTGCGAGCATTGTCTTCAGTATTGAAGATTGACTTGGCGACGAACGCTGATGCCAGAGCCAGGCTTGCCATGCCTGAATCAGACTCCTCCTGAGACTCCACCTCTGCCTCCTCAGAAGCAGACTCCTCCTCTGAATCCATTTCCTTGCCAATAAATGCATGAGCCTTGTTGATGAGGTCTTCTTGTGAGATAAAGACTTTGACGAAGACTTTGAGGAAGATTTTGAAGATTTCTTATTCTTCTTATCATCAGAATCATATTCCTTGCTCTTCTTCTTCGACTCCTTATCCCACCGAGGACACTCAGAGATGTAGTGGCCAGTGTTCTTGCATTTGTGGCAAGTTCTCTTCTTGTAGGCACGTGATGAAGCCTCATCATTCTTGGAGCTAGATCTTGAAGGCTTGCTGAAGCGATTCTTCTTAGAGAACTTTTGAAACTTCCTCACCAGCATTGCAAGCTCTTTGCCAAGCTCTTCAGGATCACCAGAGCTACAGTCAGATTCTTCTTCAGATGAGGAAATAGCCTTTGCCTTCAGAGCACGAGTTCGGCCATAGTTGGGGCCATAGATATCACGCTTCTCAGATAGCTGGAACTCATGTGTATTGAGCCTCTCGAGTATGTCAGACGGATCGAGATCTTTGAAGTCAGGACGTTCTTGGATCATCAGGGCTAAGGTGTCAAACGAGTTGTCAAGTGATCTCACAAGCTTCTTCACAATCTCATGCTTGGTGATCTCAGTGGCGCCGAGAGCACGCAGCTCATTGGTGATGTCAGTCAAGCGATCGAACGTGAGCTGGACATTTTCATTGTCGTTTCTCTTAAAGCGGTTTAAAAGATTGCGAAGAACATCAATTCTTGAGTCTGTCTGAGTTGAGACGCCTTCATTGACCTTGGACAGCCAGTCTCAGACTAGCTTTGCAGTTTCCAGTGAACTCACATGGCCATACTGCCCTTTGTCAGATGACCACAGATGATGTTCTTGGTGGTTGATTCCAATTGAGAAAATCTCTTGACATCAGCTGCGGTGACGCCTTCGCCGACTTTGGGAATGCCAATCTTGACGACATACCAGAGATCAACATCAATGTCTTCAAGATGCATGCGCATCTTGTTCTTCCAGTAGGGGTAGTCAATGCCATCGAAGACAGGACACGCAACAGAGACCTTGATTATCTTTGCAGTCGACATAGCTAAAACTCCAGGTGGTTAAACCAAATCATACAGAACAAGGGAGTACCTTGCTCTGATACCAATTGAAAGTGCTAGCTATCGACTAGAGGGGGGTGAATAGGCGATTTTATGGAAGTCTTCAAAACACGGTGGCTTTGAAGACAAACAGGTAAACTGAGCCTATATAGTAAGCAGCGGAATGAAGACTACACTAGGCAAGCATTAGTCAAGCATACAATACAAGGAAAGCATGAAGACTAGTTGCAACTAGGTAGATAGGATCAGTCTGGAAGATAGTATGAAGCTAAACAGCTAAAAGTCTTCACACAATGAAGTCAAACGATTCAGGCAACCAAGCAATGACTTCACGAAGACAAACTGTAAACTAAGAAGAGAAAGGGATAGAACCAGTTGCTTGGTGAAGACAAGGATTTGGTAGACCAGTTCCAGTTTCTGTGACAACTGTACGTCTGGTTATGGAGGCTGAGATTTAACTCATAAGACCATGTCTTCACCTTATTCCCCTTGAGCTAAGGACACCCAGACCTCGCACAATCACTCTGGTAAGTCTTTGAGGTAGACTTCCAAACCTTCACAGACTTCGTTCACCGGCAATCCATAATGACTCTTGGATGCTCAGAACGCGACGCCTAACCGGCTGGAGGATACACAGTCCTCAAGTGTAACAAGTCTTCAGATCACGCAGACAGAAAGACTTTAGTGATGCCTAACACTCTTTGGCTCTGGGTGTTTTGGGCTTTGTCCTCACAAAGATTTCTCTCTCAAATGCTTCGGAGGTGTGTTGCTCTCAAACGACAAAAGCTGTGCACTAACTCTGAGCAGCCACCAATTTATGGTGTAGGGGGTGGGCTATTTATGGTCAGGAGGCAACCCGACCTGATTTGTCCAAAATGGCCCTGGGTCACTAAGAAACTGACACATGTCGAACGGCCAGATTTCAAACACACAGGACAACTTAGCTTGGGTTACAAGCAAAGCTGACTCATCCAGCTATGGATAAGATTTGCTCTCACTGTCTTCGCTCGAAGACATAGGATTTGGTTGAGCATCACTTCAGTCACTCAGACTTTGTTCACTTGGACCCCACTTAACAGTACGGTGGTTCCCGTAAGTGCATCTAGTGCCACCCCTAGTTGGTTTTGGAGTATTGACGACAAAGTTGGTTGAGGGACTAATGCGTTTGTGAGAATTACAGGATAACGCAGGTAGTGTCCCTCATTGATTCGGTGTACCTACCGGAGATGACCCCTAAAAATGTATGAAGACATTGACGACAATGGTGGTATGTGAAGATATTCATATTGAAGACTATGACATGAGAAGACATTGAGTGAAGACTATGGAGCGCGAAGACTGTGTTGTTTTGTTGTTTCCTTTTCTTCTTTGTTGAGTCATAGGAACCACCGTACTATTAAGTGGGGTCCAAATGAACAAAGTTAGAATGACTGAAGTGATGCTCAACCCAAATCCTATGTCTTCGAGCGAAGACAATGAGAGCAAATCTTATCCAGAGCTTGATGAGTCAGCTTTGCTTGTAGCCCAAGTAAAGTTGTCGTGTGTGTTTGAAATCTGACCGTTGAAACACGTGTCAGTTCCTTAGTGACCCAGGGTCATTTCGGACATATCAGGTCGGGTTGCCTTGTGGCTATAAATAGCCCACCCCCTACACCATAAATTGGTGGCTGCTCAGAGTTAGTTCACGGCTTTTGTCGTTTGAGAGCAACCCACCTCGAAGCCTTTGAGAGAGAGAAATCCTTGCGAGGACAAAGCCCAAACACCCAGAGCCAAAGAGTGTTAGGCATCACTGAAGTCTTTCTGTCTGAGTGACCCGAAGACTTATTACACTTGAGGACTATGTATCCTCCAGCCGGTTAGGCGTCGCGTTCTGTGCATCCAAGAGTCATTGTGGATCGACGGTGAACGAAGTCTGTGAAGGTTCAGAAGTCTACCTTGAAGACCTACCAGAGTGATTGGGCGAGGACTGTGTGTCCTTAGCTCAAGGGGAATAAGGTGAAGACACGGTCTTCTGAGTTGAATCTCAGCCTCCCTAACCAGACGTACAGTTGTCACAGCAACTGGAACTAGTCCAACAAATCTTGTGTCTTCAACAAGTGACTGGTTCTATCCTCTCCCTCCCTTTACTTTGAGTTTGTCTTCGTGAAGTCATTGCCTATTAGTCGTACCTATTTGACTTCATTGCTTGACTACTAACGTTGGTTGGCTTCATACTATCTTCCATCCTGATCCTTACTACCAAGCTGCTATTAGTCTTTGTACTTTCACATTATTGCATACTTGACTATGGTTTGCTTGTTGTAGTTTATCTTCCGCTGCATATCAATTAGGTCATTTCTATTGTTTGTCTTTGAAACTTCCACGTTTTGAAGACTTTTATAAAAATCGC
>NC_041389.1:664661829-664710218 GCF_002162155.2 Triticum dicoccoides | reverse complement strand
TAGCACTTTCAGTTCCTATGACTCAATAAGAAGAGGAAACTACAAAACAACTATGTCTTCGCACTCCATAGTCTTCAAGTGAATAGCTTCATGCGTCATAAACTTCGTCGTGAATGTCTTCACGAACCACCATTGTCTTCAATATCTTCACACATTTTTAGGGGTCATCTCTGGTAGGTAAACCGATTCAATGAGGGACACTACCTGCGTTATCCTGCAATTCTCACAAACACATTAGTCCCTCAACCACGTTTGTCGTCAATACTCCAAAACCAACTAGGGGTGGCACTAGATGCACTTACAGTAAGTGTATCCTGCAGCCGTTGTTTCTCTGCCTCTACGGCGGGGCGGTGCGGCTTGGTGTTCGGCTTGAGTTACCTCTCTGTCCAGGCCACGTGGTGGTCGGTCAGGTCCATCGGCGGTGTTATGCTTTGGCGGTATAGGCTCCGGGGCCTCATTGTCGAATTGGGGTAGCAGCTTGCGCTTCGGGTAACTCTTAGTTGGGCGTTCGAGTTCGTATTCCTCGGCTGCCAGGACATTAGTCCATCTGTCATTGAGTAAGTCCTAATCCGCGTGGAGCTGCTGCTGCTTTTTTTTCATGCTTCTTGCAATGGCTATTAGTCGGCGCTTAAAGCGCTCTTGTTTGAGGGGTTCCTCTAGCACGATGAATTCTTCGTCGCCCAGGCTCTCGTCCTCTTAGGAGATCGGTAGGTAGTTACTATCCTCCAAGCCATTGTGTCTGACCGGATCGTCAGGGTTAACTTGCCCGTGCTCCCAATCATCATGTTCGGATGTTGGCTCAACATGGGCTTCTTGGTCTTCGGCGTTCTCCGGAGTATTGTTGTCTCCGGTGCCGGTATTGCTGTCTTTTTCACGACGCGATTTCGAGCGGCGCCGCTGATGTTGATGCTTTGGTGGTGCCTCAGAAGGCTTGTCCTCAACTGGATCCTTCCCACCATTGCCATCATGCTCTTTGGGTGTGTCCACCATGTACACGTCATATGTGTAAGTGGTCGTCTAGTGTCCGGTGAACGGCGGGTTCCGGCTTTGCTCATCTCCGACATTGTCATCCATACCATCGATGTCTTCCGAAGCGTAGTCGAGCATGTCGGTTAAGTCCTTGGTAGTGGCTATGAAGTGGGTGGTGGGTGGGACATAAAATTCCCCGCTCTCAGCCCCTAGTATAGGCTGGGCGTAGTTCGACAGTGATCCTTCTATAATGGCGAGAGATCGCATTAAGTCCAGGGCCTCTGAGGGAGTTCCGGACTAGGGGGTGCCCGGATAGCCGAACTATCATCATCGGCCGGACTCCAAGACTATGAAGATACAAGATTGAAGACTTCATCCCGTGTCCGGATGGGACTTTCCTTGGCGTGGAAGGCAAGCTTGGCGATACGGATATGTAGATCTCCTACCATTGTAACCGACTCTGTGTAACCCTAGCCCTCTCCGGTGTCTATATAAACCGGATGGCCTTAGTCCATAGGACGAACAACAATCATACCATAGGCTAGCTTCTAGGGTTTAGCCTCCTTGCTCTCGTGGTAGATCTACTCTTGTAACCCACATCATCAATATTAATAAAGCAGGACGTAGGGTTTTACCTCCATCAAGAGGGCCCGAACCTGGGTAAAAACATTGTGTCCCTCGTCTCCTGTTACCATCCGCCTAGACGCACAGTTCGGGACCCCCTACCCAAGATCCGCCAGTTTTGACACCGACATTGGTGCTTTCATTGAGAGTTCCTCTATGTCGTCACCGATAGGCTCGATGGCTTCTTCGATCATCATCAACGACGCAGTCCAGGGTGAGACCTTCCTCCCCGGACAGATCTTCGTATTCGGCGGCTTCGCACTGCGGGCCAATTCGCTTGGCCAGCTGGAGCAGATCGAAGGCTACGCCCCTGGCCGTCAGGTCAGATTTGGAAGTTTGAACTTCATGGCTGACATCCGCGGGGACTTGATCCTCGACGGATTCGAGCCACAGCCGAGCGTGTCGTACTGTTGCGATGGGCATGATTTAGCTCTGCAGCCGGACAGTACCCTGGAGGCCGCACTCGAAACCACTCCGATCTTCAATGAGGAGCCAGCTCCGCAGATCGAGGATGGATGCCTAGACACCGCCTCGGGGGCTGCAACCTCTACGGCGATAGAGCCGAACACCGATCTTGTCCCCCATGAAGCTCGTGACTCCGAGGTGCCGGACTCCTTGCCGGACTCCGGACCTCCCGCGCCCCCTCCAGTCGAATCCGATTGGGCGCCGACCATGGAGTTCACCGTGGCGGACATCTTTCAACACTCACCTTTTGGCGACATCTTGAGTTCGTAAAGTACCTCTCGTTATCTGGAGAGGCCTGGCCGGACTGCGGCCAGGACGGTTGGGATGCGGACGACGAAGAAATTCAGAGCCCACCCACCACCCACTTGGTAGCCACTGTCGACGATCTAACCGACATGCTAGATTACGACTCTGATGACATCGACGGTATGGACGACGATGCCGGAGACAACCAAGAACCAGCGCCCACCGGGCACTGGAAAGCCACCTCTTCATACGACATATACATGGTGGATATCCCAAAGGATGGGAACAGCGAAGGAATAGCGGAGGATGACCCCTCCAAGAAACAGCCTAAGCGCCGGCGTCAGCGGCGCCGCTCTAAATCCCGCCATAGCAAGAATGAGGATTCCGGCACCGGAGACAATAATACACCGGATAGCGCCGAAGACAACCCACTCCAGCAAGATCCAGCATAGGAGGAGGGGGACACCAGCCCTCATGAGAGAGCGGCCGAAGAAGAGGTAGAGGACTATATGCCTCCCTCCGGAGACGAGGCAAGCCTTGACGACGACGAATTCGTCGTGCCGGAGGATCCCGTCGAACAGGAGCATTTCAAACGCAGGCTTATGGCCATGGCAGACAGCCTCAAGAAAAAGCAGCAGCAGCTTAGAGCTGATCAAGATCTGCTAGCTGACAGATGGACTGAAGTCCTCGCGGCCAAAGAGCATGAACTCGAACGACCCTCCAAAAGCTACCTCAAACGTAAGCTGCTCCCCCGATTAGAGGTGGAGGCATATGATCCCGCTTCACCAGGAGACAATACGGCTGATCGACCACCCCGTGGTCGCGACAGAGAGGCCTCAAGGCCCTTCACTAGACCCGTACCCCGACATCGCTCAAAAAGCACAAGGCCACAGGGGAACATTCCGGACCTGCGCGACATATTGGAGGATAAGGCAAGACAATCAAGATCGATCTATGGATCACCTGGGTGCCCCACGATACGTGACGATCACCGTTACCCCGGACACAGTAAGTCCGGCCGGGCCGAACACAACAGACAAAGCTCTTTTGAGATCCGTCGCGATATCGCCCAGTACAGAGGCGCCGCACACCCACTGTGCTTCACAGATGAGGTAATGGATCATCAAATCCCAGAAGGGTTTAAACCCGTCAATATTGAATCTTATGATGGCACAACAGACCCCGCGGTCTAGATCGAGGACTATCTCCTCCACATCCACATGGCCCGCGGAGACGATCTCCACGCCATCAAATATCTCCCACTCAAACTTAAAGGACCAGCCCGGCACTGGCTTAACAGCTTGCCAGCAGAGTCAATCGGGAGTTGGGAGGACCTGGAAGCCGCATTCCTCGATAACTTCCAAGGCACGTACGTGCGACCACCAGATGCAGATGACCTAAGCCACATAATTCAGCAGCCAGACGAATCGGCCAGACAATTCTGGACACGGTTCTTAACCAAGAAAAACCAAATCATCGACTGTCCGGATGCCGAGGCCCTCGCGGCCTTCAAGCATAACATCCGCGACGAGTGGCTGGCCCGGCACCTGCGACAGGAAAAGCCTAAATCCATGGCAGCCCTTACATCACTCATGACCCGCCTCTGTGCGGGTGAGGACAGCTGGCTAGTATGCAGCAACAACTGCAACAAAAATTCTGGCAGTCCGGATATTAAGGACCGTAGTGGCAGGTCGCGTCGCACCAAAAACAAACGCCGCATTAACGGCGATAACAGTGAGGATACGGCAGTCAATGCCGGATTCAGAGGCTCTAAACCCGGTCAACGGAAAAAGCCATTCAAAAGAACAACTCAGGGTCCGTCCAATTTGGACCGAATTCGCGACTGCTTGTGCCAGATACATGGCACCCCTGAAAAGCCAGCTAACCACACCAATAGGGACTGTTGGGTGTTCAAGCAGGCAGGCAAGTTAATTGCCGAAAACAGCGACAAGGGGCTACATAGCGACGACGAGGAAGAGACCCGACCGCCGAACAATAGAGGAAAGAAGGGTTTCCCCCCACAGGTGCGGACGGTGAACATGATATATGCCACGCACATACCCAAAAGGGAGCGGAAGTGTGCACTCAGGGATGTATACGCGATGGAGCCAGTTGCCCCGAAGTTCAATCCTTGGTCCTCTTACCCGATCACCTTTGACCGAAGGGACCACCCCACCAGCATTCGCCATGGTGGGTTCGCCGCATTGGTTCTAGACCCAATCATCGATGGATTTCATCTCACCAGAGTCCTGATGGACTGTGGTAGTAGCCTAAACCTGCTTTATCAGGACACGGTGCGCAAAATGGGCATAGAGCCCTCAAGGATTAAACCTACCAAGACGACCTTTAAAGGAGTCATACGAGGTGTAGAAGCCAATTGTACAGGCTCAGTTACACTGGAAGTGGTCTTCGGATCCCCGGATAACTTCCGAAGCGAGGAGTTAATCTTCGACATAGTTCCGTTCCGCAGCGGCTATCATGCCTTGCTCGGACGTACCGCGTTCGCAAAGTTCAACGCGGTGCCGCACTATGCATACCTCAAGCTCAAGATGCCAGGCCCTAGAGGAGTCATCACGGTCAACGGAAACACTGAACGCTCCCTCCGAATGGAGGAACATACAGCGGCTCTCGCGGCAGAAGTACAAAGCAGCCTGTTAAGGCAATTCTCGAGTCCGGCTGCCAAGCGGCCGGACACAGCTAAGCGTGCCCGGAGTAACCTACAACACGACCACCTGGCACGTTCCGAGCACGCGTAGCAGTGCGGCTCCAACCCCAGCCCCTGTAAAACATTAAGACAGGCCCTTCTCGTACTCCATTACGCTCTGAAGATACCATGGGCATGGGGCAAGGGGCTCGACCACGATAAGCCCAGACTGCGGCTCAACCGCACCAGGGGCTCTTAAGTGTGTCGTTTCTTTTTCTTTTCCTTTTATTTTTTACCTACAGGACTCCGTTCGTCAGAGGCCCTGTCCGGCAGTAGACATGCCGAACCCATGATGCAACAGCCAGGGAAGGAGAAAGGCTACGACGAAAATCCAGGTGGTCTCCATTATGAGCATTAAATCTGTTTTATGCATTATACCATAACCTACCCCTGGAGGGGGACATGTTAAACAGTCCCATCCCTTGCTTACCGCATGACTTGTATCGTCCTGCACTTACAGCAGTTTTTATTGAATAAAGCAATGCAGCACATTTTTGCTTCTAATTGCATTTCTTTCTTACACATATGTTCATCTATGACATGTTGCATCCGTACGTTTTGGTACGGCTAAATACACCAGGGGCTTATGTTTCCCACGTTATGGTGTGATAAGTCCGAACACTTTCACAAGTGCGGCACCCCGAACTTATAGCATTATATGCATCGGCTCCGAATCATGTTCTTGGGTCAATAGTTGGGTTTGCCCGGCTCCCATGTTTTGGTACCTTACGTTCCATTTTATCAGCTAAGGTAGCACTGGGAGAACCACTGCGATTGCACCCCAGTTGAGCTGGGTTAACGCCTCAGTGGAGAAAGCTAAAACTGACCGTCATGATGAGGCGAGAGCTGGTCGCTGTTCGAGAGGTTCTTTGCGAGTCCCTAAAGACTTATGCCGCTTCGAGCGAGGAGCCGGATTCTGTCCGGCGAAGGCGTGGATAGCGCCCCAAATTCGGCCTTCCGAAAACTAGGGGCTTCGCCGAAATTTAAAATTATAGAATTCTATGGCTAAGTGAGAGTGTTCAAGCATTATAAGTCCGGTTGCCTTGTTCGTTGTGTTGAGCGCCTCCCTAGATGGACCCAAAAATGGGAACAAGAGCGCTCGAGTTTATCCCGAACACCCCAGCACTCGTGGCATGGGGGCTGAAGCCGACGACTTGCCATCTCTCAGATTTGATAAACAGCCGCACAGAAGGTAATATTTTAAATTAACCAGTGTTGCTTAGCGCATATGAACCAAGTTTTCAGCGCATAGGATAACAAAATGCGAGTCTACTCAAATATTACATCTTTGGAGCACTCACCCGCAATAGTGCGGGCGCCCTTTAGCACACTCTTATAATACATATCGGGCGTACGATACTCCTTGCCCTCTGGTGGTGGGTCCGTCACAAACTTCTGGGCATCCATCTTGCCCCAGTGCACCTTTGCACGGGCAAGGGCCCGACGGGCACCTTCAATACAGGCAGAGTGCTTGATGACTTCAACCCACGGGCACGCATCCACCAGCCGCCGCACCAGGCCGAAGTAGCTCCCAGGCATGGCCTCCTTAGGCCACATCCGAACTATGTGGCCCTTCATGGCCTGTTCGGCCGCCTTGTGGAGCTCAACCAGCTGCTTCAGCTGGTCGCTAAGGGGCACCGGATGTTCGGCCTCAGCATACTGAGACCAGAAGACCTTCTCCGTCGAACTCCCCTCCTTGGCCCGGTAGAATGCGGCAGCATTGGACACGCTGCTAGGAAGATCTACGAGCGCTCCTGGATAGCTTCGAATTCGGGTAAGCGACAGGTAATTAACACTCACATGCTTACTTTGCATGAAAAATGCCTTACCCGCTGCTATTTTCTTTACCGCCTCGATCTCCTGGAGGGCCTTGTAGGCTTCGGCCTTAGCGGCTTTGGCACTCTCAAGAGCCATTGCAAGCTCAGACTCTCGAGTCTTCGAGTCACGCTCCAGGCTCTCAGGTTTCTGCACGAGATCCTGGAGCTCTTGTTGTACCTCCGCCACCTGCGCCTCCTGTTTCTCTCGCTCGGTGCGCTCCGCAGCCGCATTGCGTTCGGCCGCGGCCACCGCCTCCTTCAGGGTCGCCACCTCGTTAGTGGCGCCTGCAATACCCCAGTTATCCTTGTCATTTTTCTTGCAACCAAATCCTTTTCTGTAAGGTACAATTTTCATAAGGTATTACTCACCTTCTTTTTCCTCGAGCTGCTTTTTGGCATGGCCGAGCTCGTTCTCGGACCGCTCGAGGTTTTCCTTCAAAATATTGACCTCCACAATCAGTGCGGCAGAGGTCAGCAGCACAGCCTGCAATCCCATATTGACATATTTTCATGACTCCTGCGTTTATCTTTCTAAAAGATCCTCAGTCCGGCTTTTCTTTCCGAACACCGAACCGAGCATCAAGGGCTACTGTCTATGTGGTACCATTTTTTACATATTGAAATTCTCACCTCAAAGCCTGTTAGAAGGCTGCTGCAGGCTTCGGTCAGCCCACTCTTGGCGAGCTGAACCTTCTGAATCACCGCACTCATAACAGTGCGGTGTTCCTCTTCGATGGAGGCGCCATTGAGCGCCTCGAGAAAATTATCCGGCACCTCCGGTTGGACGGAGGCAGCCAGCGTCGCGGTGTTGCCTTTCTTACGAAGGGGTCGCCCGCCGGACTCCGGAGCCACTATGGGTTCCGGGGCTGAGTCCGGTGCAAAGTCTGGGAGGTTGTCCTGCGACACCTCCGGGGCCCTCTCCTCCTGGTGGGTCCCTTCCTGGGATCCCACCTCGGCATCGCCTGCATCACGGGGGGTGGAGGCAGTCGGAAGAGAATCCATATCCGACGCCCCTAAGGACCCACTCGACGAAGTGGGGAGATCATCCTTAGGCGGACTACAGGGTTGTATGCGGCATTAGAAAGACATAACATGGCGGAAAACGAAAACCTTGAAGTTATTCGGGAGTCCGGATACTTACGATCTCGCCAGAGGCTTGGCCCTTGGAGGCCAGTCCTCGTCGTCGTCACTGGCGTTGGCGGAACAGTCGGGGGGAAGAGTTTTTCCCCTCTTGGACCCTTCGGCCTCCCTTGTCGGGGAGGCCTTCCTTTTCTTCCCTCCCCCCGCTGGGGGAGAGGCTTTCTTCTTCTCCTCCTCGCCTTGGTGGGAGGAGTCGGCCTCGGATTCATCATTCGATAGAACCTGAAAATGGGAACTCTTCTGAGTCCCCGTGGCCTTCTTCTTGGCCTTCTTCTCCGGCACCACGTGGGGTGCCGGAACCAGCAGCCCCGTTAGGCGGGCGTCAGCTGGGTCCTCTGGCAATGGGGCCGGACAGATAGCCTGTGCGGCCTTCTTCAGCCAGTCCTGTCAAAGGAAAGGGAGTTTAGATCCCGCATAGAGTCAAACTATGAATAACAAGCGTCCCGTAAAGGACAATATCACTTACCTCGTCAGCTGGACGCTGCGAGCTGAATCCGCGATCTTCGGTAGCGGATGCGGGAGCCTCGGCGCCCTTGAACAGCACCTTCCAGACCTCTTCGTACGTAGTGTTGAAGAGCCCATTCAAAGTCTGGTGCTGCACTGGATCGAACTCCCACATATTGAAGCCCCGTCATTGGCACGGGAGAATCTGGGGATGAGCATGACCTGGACTACGTTGACAAGCTTGAGCTTCTTGTCCACCAGCTTTTGGACGCAGGCTTGGAGTCCGGTCAGCTCCTCCGAATCGCCCCAAATCTGGCCGCTCTCTTTCCAGGAGGTGAGCCGTGTAGGGATGCCGGATCTGAATTCGGGGGCCGCTGCCCATTCGGGATCACGTGGCTCGGTGATGTAGAACCACCCTGATTGGCACCCCTTGATGGTTTCCACAAAGGTGCCCTCCAGCCATGTAACGTGGGACATCCTGCCCACCATGGCGCCTCCGCACTCCGCTTGGCTGCCCTTCACAATCTTCGGCTTGACACTGAAGGTCTTGAGCCACAAGCCGAAGTGGGGCTGGATGCAGAGGAAGGCCTCGCACACGATGATAAACGCCGAGATTTTGAGGATAAAATTCGGGGCCAGATCATGGAAATCTAGGCCGTGGTAGAGCATGAGCCCCCGAACAAAGGGATGAAGTGGGAAGCCCAGTCCACGGAGGAAATGGGGAAGGAATACTACCCTCTCATGGGGCCTAGGGGTGGGGATGAGCTCTCCCTCGTCGGGGAGCCGATGCGCGATGTCGCTGGACAAGTATCCGGCGCTGCGCAGCTTCTGGATATGCCCCTCCGTGACGGAGGAGGCCATCCACTTGCCTCCCGCTCCGGACATATTTGGAGAAGGTTGAGGCGAGATGTGCGGGCTTGGGCGCTAGAGCTCGAGTTCGCGGAGATGGATAAGCCAAGGAGGAAGAAGGCGTAGGTAAAAGGATTGGATCTTTATCCCCTTATATGGGCGGACGGAAACATGCGTCCCCACCGGCCTGATAAAACTCGCTTATCTCCCAAGCGCCGCAATCAATGGCGCAGTTGGGTTACCCACGTCCGTATTGATGGGAATCCCGGAATAAGGGGAACACGATCTCTGCTTCGACAAGACGTGCCAAGAAAACCGCCTCGCTAAACGCGTTGAGATGGAACAATAAAAACAATTTGAAGGCTTGGTAGTGGTGTGATGTTACGCCACAAAATACGTCAGCGGATTGAACTTGTGTAATATTATTCTCTCTACGGTTGTGTGTGGAATTTATTTTTGCAGAGCCGGACACTATCCTAGTGTTCACAATCTTCTATAAATTATTCGGAGGAGGAACCCGCCTTGCAATGCCGAAGACAATATGCGCCGGACTCATCGTCATTGAAGCCTGGTTCAGGGGCTATTGAGGGAGTTCCGGACTAGGGGGTGTCCGGATAGCCGAACTATCATCATCGGCCGGACTCCAAGACTATGAAGATACAAGATTGAAGACTTCGTCCCGTGTCCGGATGGGACTTTCCTTGGCGTGGAAGGCAAGCTTGGCGATACGGATATGTAGATCTCCTACCATTGTAACCGACTCTGTGTAACCCTAGCCCTCTCCGGTGTCTATATAAACCGGATGGCCTTAGTCCATAGGACGAACAACAATCATACCATAGGCTAGCTTCTAGGGTTTAGCCTCCTTGATCTCGTAGTAGATCTACTCTTGTAACCCACATCATCAATATTAATCAAGCAGGACTTTTACCTCCATCAAGAGGGCCCGAACCTGGGTAAAAACATCGTGTCCCTCGTCTCCTGTTACCATCCGCCTAGATGCACAGTTCGGGACCCCCTACCCGAGATCCACCAGTTTTGACACCGACAGCCTCGTTTAAGAGCGAGGTTTGGACGGGGAAGCGAGAGTCCGTGGAGTTGGGCAGGACAGAAGTTCCCTGTCCGAACTCACATAACACGGACCTCGAGAGTTTGTAACTAGTGTCCCGAGGCGAGTCCGGTTTCATAATGATAAAGGGGGCCTGGAGTAACTCCGGTCCTGCAGGTGAAGCGATCCCCTCCGGTTCTCCGGTGTCAAGCTCTATGGCTGGAAAGAGTCCGACGGGTTTTAAACTCCCATCTTCGGATCTGGTGATGTGCTCGGGGTCTAGGGTCAGAGGGGTGGTCGGGGCCACGAACCCTTGGAAGATCAAGTCTCCTTGGATATGCGCGACATAATTCAGATTTCCGAAACTGATCTGATGACCAGGGGCGTAGCTGTCGATCTGCTCCAGATGGCCAATTGAGTTGGCGCGCAGTGCGAAGCCACCGAATACGGAAATTTGGACGGGGAGAAAGGTCTCCCTCAAGGAGGTATCGTTGTAGATGATTGGTGGAGCCATCGAGCCTTCTAGCGACGGCACAGTGAAACTCTCAATGAAAGCACCAATATCGGTGTCAAAACCGCAGATCTCGGGTAGGGGGTCCCGAACTGCGCGTCTAAGGATTGAAGGTAACAGGAGGCAGGGGACACGATGTTTACCCAGGTTTGGGCCCTCTTAGTGGAGGTAATACCCTACGTCCTGCTTGATTGACTTTGATGGGTATAGGGGTTACAAGAGTTGATCTACCTCGAGATCGTAATGGCTAAACCCTAGATGTCTAGCCTGTATAATTATGATTCTGCCTCTACAGGCTAAACCCTCCGGTCTATATAGGTGTCGTGGTTCTAAGTCTGACAGTAGAATGGGGGCTAGGTATGGAGAGGCAAGATCCTAGCTATGGAGCAGTTGTACACACGAGTGTTTTACGAGTTCAGGCCCTTCTCGAAAAAAGTAACAGCCCTACGTCTCGGAGCCCGGAGGCGGTCGACTGGATTACGTGTGTGAAAGGTACAGGGGTGCGAACCCTTCTACCAGTGGAGGGGGGTGGCTTATATAGAGGACGCCAGGACCCCAGCCAGCCCACGTAGCAGAGGGTTAAAGTACATTAAGGTCTGGCGTTACTGGTAACACCCTACATAAAGTGTCATCATGACCATTAAGACTACTTAATTACAGACCGTTTGGATACAGAGTAGATCTTGAACTCCTGATGGTCGAGTGAGTCTTCATGGTCGAGTGTCTTCAGGTTCGTCGAGTGTCTTCTAGCCGGTCGAGTGGAATCCTTCTAGGTCGACTGGAAGACGGCTTCTTCTAAGAGATGTCCTTGGGGAGGGTACCTTGGACAGGTCTGTAACCCTACCCTAGGTACATGACTTCATCAGTAGCCCCCGAATGGATCAAGGTTTGAGTGAGGACGGAGTTGGCAATCTTTCCGACCTGCTTTCTGGTACCGTAAAGGAGTTTTTGCTCTGGATCAATGACTTTTAAGTGAGGGTGTCAACTTTCTTCAATCGCCTTGATCCATTCTTTATATCTGTCGAGTGAACTTTATGAACTTGGAGGTTTCCGAGCGACGGATCGCAGGAGATTTTCCGTCTGACAAGTTGCCCTGTGGTTAGCGGATTTAGTGGGATCCGAATTTTGGGAAGCACGCGAAGCGGAGAAGGCCGTGGTACTCAGACGGGATAAGGCAGGGACGCCTCGATCTTCGTGCCGCCTTTTTCGCCACGTATCGCGTGCGCGACTGTTTCGGGATTTGACAGGATTGTCTGGGCCTACCCGTCGGCCACTCGTAAGTGACCCCATATAAGGAACCAGTCGGAGGTTTTTCGAATAGTGCTTCCTCATTTTCTCCTCCCTCGTCTCCAGATTCATCTGCTGCGCTCGCCAACTGCTCAGCGCCGCTGCTCCGTTCAGGCTTCGTCGGCGACAATGGTGAAGGAGAAGACGGCGGCTTTGGAGCGGGCGAAGAAGGCGACGGCGCAAGCGAAGGGGAGAGCGCCCAGTCGGGGTGGATCCTCTCGCGGTCTCGCCTACCGCAGGGTTGGATCCAAGGGGATTGGATCCGCTCGACCATCACCCAGAAGGACCTCGATGACCTAGCCAATGAGGGGCTGATCGAGCACGGAGCAGCGAGGCTTCCGGGAGCGGAGTGTCAACCGCAACCTCAGGAGGGTGAGTGCGTCCTCTTGGCGACTCATGTAGATCGAGGGTTTTCTCTATCGCCGCATCTTTTCTTCCGAGGATTTCTGAACTTCTTCGGAGCTCAGCTCCACCATTTTACTCCAAATTCCATCGCCTATCTCTCCGCCTTTGTATCTTTGTGTGAGAATTTCTTGGGTTGTCGGCCGCATTGGGGCCTCTTCAAACATATGTTCACTTGCCGTTCCCAGACGGTGAAAAAGGCCAGCCCCAATGATGAGAGAACCCAGGTGATCCAGATGTGTGGGGGTCTCGGGGTCCAGATGAGGAGTAAGAGCGCTTTCCCTGCTATGACCCTTCCCGAGTCGGTCAGAGGGTGGCAGTCGACCTGGTTCTACTGCCAAGACCGGTCGACGCCAGGGCAGTCGACCGGGCTCCCTCCCTTCTCTATGAGTCGAGTGAACAAGCCCTCCTCTCTGAAAGTAGTTCCGGAGGAGAAGGCTCAGGTGAAAATGTTGATGGAGCGAGTAGTTCAGTTGATTCGTGACGGCGTGACCGGCATGGACCTTCTGGAGGTTTTCCTTCGGCGGCGCAAACAACCACTCCAGTACCGGGGCCACCCGATGTGGCTGTATTCTGGTACTGAAGACACGTCGGGTCCACCCAGAGGAGGTCGACGATGCTACATTGGAGAGGTGGATGACTGCCATCACGGGGAACAAGGACAACCCTCGTGGAGCTAGGAGGATCGTTCCACTCGACCAATCTTATGAGGTGGATAAGGTACGACTATTTTCCTCCGACTGCTCCTTCTATTCTGTTTCGTCGTAAATCAGTCGATTGACCTTTGTCCTGCTTGCTGTGTTTCAGGAAACCACTGAGTTGTACTCGATGCCCAACGGGGCGCAGGCACAGGCCGAAGAGGAGGAAGGAAGAAGAGGTGAAAGTCAAGAGGAGTGGGAGTCGGACGCCGATGAGGGTGAGGAAGACGCAGGTTCTGACGAAGAGGAAGAGGAGGAGGAAGTTGCACCTCCTCGTTCCGAAAGGAGGTCCAAGCTCGCCCACGACCCTGCGGCTGATCGTGGCAAGGGAGTCGCGCCTGCTGGGCAGTCGACTAAACGTCCTCGGACAACTTCACCAGCGCCGACTGAAAAGGCGTCGAAGCAACCCCGAGCGGCCCCGTCAAAACCGGTGAAAGCCCTACCGAAGATGAGGATGGAGATTCCGACTGTCTCTGGGTAACGGTCATAATTCATGTTTTCCATTCTTGGTCGATTCAATCCCTGACCGACTGATTTTTGCAAATCGCGGTGCTGCTACTTCCGAGACTTCAGCCAGGCATGAGGATCAAGAAATAGAAGATGCTGCGACTTCTCAGCTTGGTATGATCTGCGCGGTTTTGCTTTCGGTCGATTGAATCTTTATTTTTGATTTTGAACTTTTTCTGCAACTCCGCCTAACATTGTCATCAATCTTCCTGACGATGACGACGAAGCACCGCTGAGGCAGAGGAGGAGCAGGAAGGCGACTGTTGGCAAGGCTGCGCAGGTTACGTCAGCACCTGGACCACAGGTTCCCGAGGGGAGCAATGTTGCTTGGGCTACCGTGTCCTTTGCGGAGCCGTTGACGGTTGCCCGCCCTTCGTCGTCGAGTGCTGACCCGCCTTCTCTCTTCTCCACCTACCAGTCCCGGAGGACCAAGCAAGCGCTGCTAAGGAAGCCACACGCCAGGTCGGGATTATGATGGAGCAGGTGAAGGCGATCCGAACCGCCAGCCAAGCAGCTTATGACGCGAGCTCAGCTCTCCAGAGCAATGTCCAGGTTAGTTGAACACCGACTGGAAATCTTGGTATTTGTCATGCACCCACTAGGTGTGTCAATTCTACAGTCGACTGCTAGCAGTCGACTATAGTCTTTGTGTCTTGAGATTTCTCGCTCTACTTGTTTCACTCGACCATAGTCTAGTGGAACAATGAAACTGGTGGGGGCACACTGAGTGCACCCACTGGGTGTAGTCCCCGAGACCGTGGTCGATTGCTGGCAATCGGCTATGGTCTGAAAATTTTCTCTCTTGTTTTTTTTGACAGTTAACTGCTTCCGGTCGACTAATCGACTCTGAGTCTAGTTGATAGAACTAGTGGGGGCACGTTGAGTGCACCCACTGGGTGTAGTCCCCGAGACTACAGTTGAATGTTTAGATTCATCTGTAGTCTTAGAAATAGTACGATTTTTCCTTTAGTCACTCAAAAGTGATCTGCCGTTTGATGTTTGTCGATTGAACTTTCGCAGAAATCTTGTGACCTTGTTTCTCGTTATACCGAATTGGAGAACAAGTATATCCAGCTTGAGCTTGACCAAAAGCTTGTCCAAGAGAACTTCACGAAGGCGAAGGAGGAGGCAAAAGGTA
This sequence comes from Triticum dicoccoides, assembly GCF_002162155.2. Classification (NCBI taxonomy): domain Eukaryota; kingdom Viridiplantae; phylum Streptophyta; class Magnoliopsida; order Poales; family Poaceae; genus Triticum; species Triticum dicoccoides. The sequence goes on along the minus strand of NC_041389.1, from coordinate 664,695,369 downwards.
TATTCGGTGAGAATCTTGACGACTGTCCTCGCCTCTTGCCTGTCTCCGAATCTGATCTTATTGTGATTTTCGAAGAGAAACTGAGGGATGCTCTGAAGAAGAAGGACCTTGACCTTGCCGAGGCGTAGAAAACGGCCGCAGACAAGACTAGGCTTGCAGAAGAGAAGTTGGCTTCCGTCAACAAACTTGCAGAAGAAAATACTAATCTGAAAGCTGCTCTTGACGTGGCCAACCAAGAAGTCACTCGACTGAAGAATGCCAATATGGTCCTGGACGACAAAGCTGGTGAACTGGCGGGAAAAGAGAATGACTTGGAGCTTTATCTGGGAGGACTCGCCAAAAAGCTGTTCCTCATGCTCGAAGGCAACCTCTTATCTCTGATTGGTAGTTACTGACTGGGTGTAGGGGCGTTTGCTTATTTTTGAATCATGTCCACAGAATTCTGCCAAAACTTTGAAGAGGAGACTAGTCGAGTGGAGACTAGCTTGGATCCCATCAACTCTCCGGTGAAGGACGAAACTGCTACGAACATGCTCCGCCTCGAGTCCCGCATTGCTGCAGTGGTCGATTACCTTGCAAGACTGAAGGCCGCTATATCGCGCATCGACACATTGCTCTGGCCGGAAGAAACTCTTCAGAACGACCTTGAGTCGCTGATGACTCGACTGAACGAGATTCCGAGTCGAGTGCAAGAGTGGAAGAAGTCTTCGGCCAGGTGCGGTGCTGATGCCGCTCTGTCCTTGGTCCGCGTCCACTGCAAAGAAGCGAGAGAAGACAAGCTAGTGTCTCTCAAGGTGACCAACACTAGGAAGCATGACTTCCGCTCTTTCATGGAGACCTTCATCGCGGCTGCCACTCGGATCGCAGATGGGATCGACCTAGACGAGTTTGTTGCGCCTTCCAGCCCTCCGCAGGAGGGGTAAAAAACTTTTATGCTCGATGATTTGAATTTTCCTCGGAATGCCGAGTGATTTTTGTAACCGCCAAACTTTAACAGGCTTGATGCTTGAGCACTTCTGGGTCCGTAGGATGTTATCCGAAATTGATTTGCCGTTGAAATACTTTTGCTTCTTTCGGATAACCATCTTCTTTGGGTTGGAATATATGCTAGCATCTGAAATGCTCTTTTGCAGGTAGGAGTGAAGCACAAATTGCAGTCGACTTGTGCTCGTCATGTTTGGGCGAGTGCTTGGTTGCAACCAAGCCTCCGAGTGAGAAGCTTGTTCTCCACTCGGAAGGATTTAGAAACTTAGGCGAGCACTGAGCTGCAGCTAAGCCCCCGAGTGGGAGGTTTGCTCTCCACTCAGCAGGATTTTAGAAACTTAGGCGAGCACTGAGTAGCAGCTAAGCCCCCGAGTGGGAGGTTTGCTCTCCACTCGGCAGGATTTTAGAAACTTAGGCGAGCACTGGGCTGCATCTAAGCCCCCGAGTGGGAGGTTTGCTCTCCACTCGGCAGGATTTTAGAAACTTAGGCGAGCACTGAGCTGCAGCTAAGCCCCCGAGTGGGAGGTTTGCTCTCCACTCGGCAGGATTTTAGAAACTTAGGCGAGCACTGGGCTGTAGCTAAGCACCCGAGTGGGAGGTTTGCTCTCCACTCGGCAAGATTTTAGAAACTTAGGAGAGCACTGGGCTGCAGCTAAGACCCCGAGTGGGAGGTTTGCTCTCCACTCAGCAGGATTTTCGTGGCACGGTTTTGGAGGAGAAGGTAGCAGTCGACCTGCGCTTCGTCCTCCTTGCGGAACGCATGTTGTGTTTGTGATGTAGCTCGGAAGGAGGAAGCGGGGGTCGACCTGCGCCTCGTCCTTCTTGCGAAGCGTACAATGTATTTTATTCTTGGGCGAACACAAGGTTGCAACTAAGCCTCCGAGTGGAAAGTTGGCTCACCACTCGGTAGGATTTTCAAAAAACTTAGGCGAGCACTGGGCTGCAGCTAAGCCCCCGAGTGGAAGGCTGGCTCACCACTCGGTAGGATTTTGTTTACTTAGGCGAGTACTTGGACTGCAGCTAAGCCTCCGAGTGGAAGGCTGGCTTACCACTCGGTAGGATTTTGTTTACTTAGGCGAGTACTTGGACTGCAGCTAAGCCTCCGAGTGGGAGGTTGGCTCACCACTCGGTAGGATTTTGTTTTATCTTAGGCGAAACGGATTCGCAGCTAAACCTCCGAGTGGAAGGCTGGCTCACCACTCGGTAGGATTTTGTTTTAACTTAGGCGAAACGGATTCGCAGCTAAACCTCCGAGTGGAAGGCTGGCTTACCACTCGGTAGGATTTTTTACAAGCTTAGGCAAAACTGGTTCGCAGCTAAGCCACCCACTGGGGGACAGATTTATGAGAGCAAAAGCAATAACAATCACTAAAAAAATTATGAAACACTTGTCTTTGATGAATACACTACAGGAGTACTTTTATTACAACTCATCCGAGTGAAAAACTTAAGTATAGAAAGGGCGGAGTAAGTCCGCGTTCCATGCTCTGGGCTCGTCAATCTGGTGCTCGACATTGTAAAGGCGGTATGCCCCATTATGGAGAACTTTGGTGACGATTAAGGGACCTTCCCAAGTAGGAGCAAGCTTGTGTGGTTTCTGCTGATCCACTCGGAGAACTAAATCTCCCTCCTGGAAATCTCGACTCTTCACATTTCTGGCATGGAAGCGACGCAAGTCCTGCTGGTAAATGGTCGATCGGATCAAGGCCATCTCTCTTTCTTCTTCTAGAAGGTCGACCGCGTCCTGTCGGGCTTGCTCTGCTTCAGCTTCGGTGTACAGTTCGAATCGGGGTGCGTTGTGAAGCAGGTCACTCGGCAAGACTGCTTCAGCTCCATAGACCAAGAAGAACGGAGTCCTCCCAGTCGACCGGTTTGGCGTGGTCCTTAACCCCCAAATCACTGATGGAGGTTCGTTGACCCATGCACCGGCTGCATGCTTGAGGTCGCGCATCAGTCGGGGTTTCAACCCTTTGAGGATTAAGCCATTTGCACGTTCTGCTTGTCCATTCGATTGGGGGTGAGCGACCGAAGCATAGTCGACTCGTGTACCCTGAGATGTGCAGAAAGCTCTGAATTCTTCGGAGTCGAAATTTGACCCATTGTCTGTGATGATGCTGTGTGGAACTCCATATCTGAATACCAACTCCCTGATGAAGCTGACGGCGGTGCCGGCATCCAGATTCTTGATGGGTTTAGCCTCAATCCACTTAGTGAACTTGTTGACTGCTACCAACACATGGGTCCAACCATATCTAGACCCCACACAGCAAAGGGCCAGACGAGTGGAATGGTTTTCAAGGCTGAGGCGGGTTTGTGTGACATATTTGAGTAAAATTGACATCCTTCACACTTGTGGACTATCTCTTTCGCCATCTCATTTGCTTTGGGCCAATAGAAACCAGCTCGGTATGCTTTAGCCACGATGGTCCGAGAAGATGCATGATGGCCGCAGGTCCCCGAGTGGATGTCGTTGAGAATCATTCGACCTTCTTCTGGTGTTATGCATTTCTGGCTGACTCCAGTCGCACTTTCTCTGTATAACTGTCCCCTCATGACGGTGAAGGCTTTGGATCGGCGGACGATCTCCCGAGCCTCTTCTTCATTCTCGGGGAGCTCTTTTCTCAGAATATAGGCGATATAGGGCACTGTCCAATCAGGAGTGATGACCAGAACTTCCATGACCAAGTCGACCACAGCTGGGACCTCGACTTCAGTCGGATCTGTGGCGCTTTTTGGCTGCGGGATTTCCTCGGTGAAAGGATCTTCTTGAACCGACGGCGTGTGAACATGCTCCAAAAACACACCACTCGGAATGGCTTCCCTCTTGGAACCTATCTTCGCCAAGTCATCGGCTGCTTGATTTTTCAGTCGGGGAACATGATGGAGCTCTAATCCCTCAAATTTCTTCTCCAGCTTTCTGACTGCATTGCAGTATCCAGTCATGGCCGGGCTTCTGACGTCCCACTCCTTCATCACTTGGTTGACCACTAAGTCCGAGTCGCCGTAGACCATGAGGCGTCGGACGCCGAGTGAAATGGCCATACGCAACCCGTACAAGAGTGCTTCGTATTCTGCTTCATTGTTGGAGGAATCAAAGTGAATCTGCAGTACATATCTGAGCCTGTCTCCTCGGGGGGAAACCAAGACCACTCCGGCACCGGAACCATTCAGCATTTTGGAGCCATCTAAGAACATAGTCCAGTGCTCCGAGTGAACTTGGGTCGGTAACTGTTGTTCAGTCCACTCGGCGAGGAAATCTGCTATTGCTTGGGACTTGATAGCTTTCTTTGCCTCAAATCTGATATCAAGGGGAAGAAGTTCAATCGCCCATTTTGCCACTCGACCAGTTGCGTCTCTGTTGTGCAGAATCTCTGATAAGGGGGCGTCGGTGACGACTGTGATAACATGGTCAGAGAAGTAGTGGGCAACTTTCTTCGTGGTCATGTAAATCCCATATACAAGCTTCTGATAATAAGGGTATCGTTGCTTGGACGGGGTCAGGACTTCGGAAATGTAATATACTGGGCGCTGAACTTTGAAGGCTTTTCCTTCCTCTTCCCGCTCGACCGTAAGTACAGTACTGACGACTTATCCCGTGGCTGCAATGTAAAGCAGCAATGGCTCTTTGCTGATTGGGGCGGCAAGCACCGGCTAGGTGGAAATCAGGGTATTTAACTCTGCAAACGCTGCATCAGCTTCTGGAGTCCACTCGAACTTGTCTGACTTCTTCATCAGTCGGTAAAGAGGCAATGCCTTTTCACCAAGGCGAGAGATGAATCGAATTAATGCGGCCAAGCATCCAGTAAGTTTCTGGACATCGTGCACACGCACGGGGCGTTTCATTCGGAGTATAGTGCCAACTTTTTATGGGTTAGCATCGATTCCCCGTTCGGAAACGAGAAAACCGAGTAACTTTCCGCCAGGAACTACGAATGTGCATTTTGATGGATTAAGCTTGATATCATACCTCCTGAGGTTTGCAAATGTTTCAGCTAGGTCAGTCAGCAGGTCGGAACCTTTCCGTGACTTGACCACAATGTCATCCATGTATGCTTCCACATTCCGACTGATTTGAGTGAGCAAACACTTCTGAATCATCCTCATGAACGTGGCTCCGGCATTCTTGTGGCCGAATGGCATGGTGACATAACAGAAGCACCCGAATGGGGTGATGAAAGCCGTTTTGATCTCATCGGGTCCAAACAGACGGATCTGATGGTACCCGGAATAAGCGTCCAAGAAAGAAAGTCGCTCACATCCCGCAGTTGAGTCGACTATTTGGTCGATGCGGGGAAGAGGAAAATAATCTTTCGGGCAGGCCCGATTGATATGCTTGAAATCGGTGCACATGCGAAGAGAATTATCCTTTTTGGGGACCATGACGACATTGGCGAGCCACTCGGAGTGGTAAATCTCTCGGATAAACTCTGCTGCTAGGAGCCGAGCCACTTCTTCGCCAATGGCCTTTCTTTTCTGGATGGCTGACCGTCGCAGATGTTCCTTCACAGGTTTTGCCTTCGAGTCGACTCGTAGACGATGCTCAGCCAGTCCCCTGGGTAAACCCGGCATGTCAGAAGGTTTCCATGCGAAGATGTCCCAGTTCTCACGGAGGAACTGGATGAGCGCTTCTTCCTATTTGGGGTCGGGTGTTGTGGAGATATGAGTCGGAGCAGTGTTTGGGTCGGTCGGGTGGATGTGAACGGGTTTTGTCTCACCGGACGACTGAAACACTGATTCTGTGGCAGGCTTCTTTGCTCGCAACAAATCACTCGGGTCTGCGTTCCTTTGGTGTTCTTGCCACTCTTCTGCCACCATCTGAGCATCGGCAATCTTCGAGCCCTTCTGGAAGCACTCTTCTGCCTTCTTGCGGTTACCAGTGACAGTGATCACGCCTTTAGGGCCAGGCATCTTTATTTTGAGGTACACGTAACATGGTCGAGCCATAAAACATGCATAAGCTGGCCTGCCCAAAATTGCATGATAGGCACTCTGGAAATCCACAACCTCAAATGTCAGCTTCTCTTTGCGGAAATTCTTTGAATCACCAAAAACTACGTCAAGGGCAATCTGGCCGAGTGATGCGGCCTTCTTGCCAGGGATGACTCCATAAAAGCTCATGTTGCTTGTGCTCATCCTGGACATCGGAATGCCCATCCCTTTTAGCGTCTCAGCATACAGTATATTCAAACTGCTGCCGCCATCCATCAACACTTTGGTCAGTCGAGTGCCCTCAACGACCGGGGCGACCACCAACGCTTGCCTCCCAGGGGTGGCTATGTGCGTGGGGTGATCAGATTGGTCGAACGTAATGGCAGTCTGAGACCACTTCAGGTAATTGGGTGTTGACAGAGCAGCCATGTTCACCTCTCGGTTTATAACTTTCAATTGGTTTTTGCTTTCAACATCGGCAAAAATCATCAAGGTGGAATTAACCTGTGGATATTCTCCGTCACTATCCTCCTTGTCCTCAACTTTGTCCGACTCTTTTTCTTTGTCCTTGGACTGCTTCCCTTGGAACTGTTGTATCAGGAGTCGACATTGTCGAGTGGTATGCTTCGGGTATATGAAATTACCCTCTTCGTCCTTCTTGGTGTGGATGTGACATGGCAAATCCAACACGTCATTTCCTTCCTTATCTTTTACCTTCTTGGGGTTCCAAGGCCCCTTGGGTTTCCCTTTGAATTTTCCTTGGTTCAGGGCCAAGGCTTCTCCAGGTGCGGCTGGCTCAGCTTTACGCTTTTGCTTCCGACTGGAATTTCCACCTCCGGTGTCTTGGGCGACTGACTTGTGTTTGCCGCTCCGGAGCCGATCCTCTTCCTCACCATTGGCATATTTGGTGGCTATTTCCATCATTCAACTCAGAGACATGTCTCCAGTTCGACCGAATTTCAGGCTTAGCTCTCTATACTTTACACCCTCCTTGAAGGCGCGGACTGCCTGGTGGTCGGATACATTTTCTACTGTATGATGCAGTGTGATCCACCTCTGGATGTAATATCTCAGAGTCTCATTCGACTTCTGCACACAAGACTGCAGCTCTGTTAGCCCTGCTGGCCGCTTGCATGTTCCTTCGAATGTCGTGACAAACACTCGGGAGAGGTCCTCCCACGTGTAGATGCTGCTGGGCGTCAACTGATTCAGCCATGCCCTGGCTGACCCTTCCAACATGAGAGGCAAATGTTTCATGGCCACCTCGTCATTTCCACCGCCGATCTGAACGGCCACTTGGTAGTCCTCAAGCCAAGTGTCGGGCTTGGACTCACCATTGAACTTGCTGACTCCAGTCGCCAACCTGAAGTTGGGAGGAATCACCGTGGCTCTGATGGCTCTGCTAAAACACTCTGGTCCGGAGACGTGCACTCGGTTGCTGGTGGGTACATCTCTGTCATTACCCTCTCTATGGGCTCTGTTCCGGTCGACCAGACCTTGAGCGATGATGGATCTTGCATCAAAGCCTGGTTCTCTGGGGTCGACTGGAATTCTTCGCCCGCCACTGTACTGGCGTCTGTCGTCCTGCTGTCGAGGCATATATGATCCACCCCTCCAGGGAGGAGTGGGCACTCGACGTCGATCGTTACGATCGACTCGGTGATCATCCTGCTCATAGTTCATGTATTGACCGTGCCGGTCACCACGCCCTTCACGCCTCGGGGGCGATCTGGGGCTATGAGCCGACTGGACAGTATTCGCCGCCACGGACCTGCTATGAATCCTGTTCCGCGACTGCGACACAGCTGAATTCTGATCTCCAGCTGCCCGGAGCAAATCCCTGATCTGCATCAAGCCTCTGCCAGCCTCTGACTGGGAAGGCTGAATCGACTCTGCTATACGTGTTGCGGCTGCCAAATTCTGGATTGGAGTGCGGTATACCTGAGTCGGAGGTTTAAAGAGTTGGCGTCGACTAGAGTCTGGAATCCGTTGCCGCGCGCGCTCGTCGAGTGTCCGCTGAAGGTTCTCCAGTCGAGTGCGCTCAGCCAGGTTGGCCAAGCGCGCGTCCTCTAAGGCGCGAGCCTCAGGGGTTTCTCCAACAATCGGAGTATGAAGCGCATCCATGTTCCGGCGGCGAAGCTCTTCCCTCTGCTGTGAGTCGAGGGGCTCAGGACGGTACTCCTCATGGTCGTGCGACGGGTCACCTCCGCCGTTGCCTCCCTCGGTGCCAGGAAAGCCGGGGGGGACGTGCGGCCCATTGACCATCAGGACCTCCACCGTCGGATCACTGCTGTCGCATTCGGATGCAGTCTCTACGGAGCCAGTCGACAGGTCGAACAGGCCGTAGAGAGATTCGTCAGGCTCGATTGCCGCGACTTGGGCAATGGTCGACTGGCGAGCCACTGCGTGCCTCACCCACCACTGAAGCCTCGACCGACCGGAGCGCTTACGCCGGCGGGAAGCTGGGAGGGAGGATGACACGAAAACCGGCCGATACTGAGTCGACGGTTGCCGCAGAAGGAAGCCGCAGACGCATGCTCGAAAATGCGTAGCTCCGCGGACCGGGAGCGCATCCACGTCGAGCGGGGCCTCCTGTAGCCAGGTAGAATCGTCGGCGATGAATGTGAGCGCGCCGAGACTGATCTCGCGGCCTTCGACCAAAACTCCACCTGAAACCATGATGATGGGAATTGAAAAGATTGCAACTTCTCCAACAAGTCGCTAAGACACCGGCCCCACGGTGGGCGCCAACTGTCGTGGTTCTAAGTCTGACAGTAGAATGGGGGGTAGGTATGGAGAGGCAAGATCCTAGCTATGGAGCAGTTGTACACACAAGTGTTTTACGAGTTCAGGCCCTTCTCGGAAGAAGTAACAGCCCTACGTCTCGGAGCCCGGAGGCGGTCGACTGGATTACGTGTGTGAAAGGTACAGGGATGCGAACCCTTCTACCAGTGGAGGGGGTGGCTTATATAGAGGATGCCAGGACCTCAGCCAGCCCACGTAGCAGAGGGTTAAAGTACATTAAGGTCTGGCGTTACTGGTAACGCCCTACATAAAGTGTCATCATGACCATTAAGACTACTTAATTACAGACCGTTTGGATACAGAGTAGATCTTGAACTCCTGATGGTCGAGTGAGTCTTCATGGTCGAGTGTCTTCAGGTTCGTCGAGTGTCTTCTAGCCGGTCGAGTGGAATCCTTCTTGGTCGACTGGAAGACGGCTTCTTCCAAGAGATGTCCTTGGGGAGGGTACCTTGGACAGGTCCGTAACCCTACCCTAGGTACAAGACTTCATCAATAGGCACCGGAGGGGACTAAGGTTGCACAAGGTCGGTGAGGGAGTCCCGGATTAGGGGGTGCCCAGATAGCCGGACTACCATCATCGGCCGAACTATCATCGGCCGGACTATCATCATCATCGACCGGACTCCAATACTATGAAGATACAAGATTGAAGACTTCGTCCCGTGTCCGGATGGGACTTTCCTTGGCGTGGAAGGCAAGCTTGGCGATACGGATACGTAGATCTCCTACTATTGTAACCGACTCTATGTAACCCTAGCCCTCTCCGGTGTCTATATAAACCGGATGGCTCTAGTCCGTAGGACACAACAACAACCATTACAATCATACCATAGGCTAGCTTCTAGGGTTTAGCCTCCTTGATCTCGTGGTAGATCCACTCTTGTAAACATCCACAATATCAATATCAATCAAGCAGGACGTAGGGTTTTACCTCCATCAAGAGGGCCCGAACCTGGGTAAAACATCGTGTCCCTTGTCTCCTGTTACCATCCGCCTAGACGCACAGTTCGGGACCCCCTACCCGAGATCCGCCGGTTTTGACACCGACATTGGTGCTTTCATTGAGAGTTCCTCTGTGCCGTCACTGATAGGAAGGATGCCTCTTCCCGTCTTCAAGGACGGCATCTTCGCCGATGGAGCCTTGGCCGCCGGCCAAACTATCCGGCTAGGAGGTTTTCTTATGACTGCCTGTCCGGCCACCGCTTCAACGATGACCTCTCTTGTCTTCGAGAGCAATCTTCACGTCAACTTGGAATTCGCCGAGCAGTTAGATCCAGCAGAGCTCTCGTCTGTAAACGAACTCTTGGATCGGATCACCGCCCTGGGAGTCGCTACAGACTACAATCGGATCGGGCTTAAAACCGATCTGAGAGAGATTAACTCTCCCTAGGTTACCCACCACGTCACGGTGGTAGAGGAACATCGCGACGATCCTTCTCCCATATTGAAAACTAGTCGTGTCCGGGCTACCGAACCCTCCATGCCAGATTCCCGCGGAGGAGCGGATTCCGATCAAGCACGGAACATAAAGTCAGGCATCGGACCGGACTCGTTGGACAACGTTCCACTTTCCAAGCTTCCAAATTCAGAAACTTCTCGGCCCTTGAGCCTCGAGATGGGCAGGGTCCCGGACTCAATTAGGCCCGCCCGTCCAGATATATGCGATCTATCTCTAATCCAGCAAGAGCCAGCCGAAACAGTACATCATTACTGGGCCAGATTCCTCCTGGTCATGGACCGGATAAAGGACTGCCGAGAGGAAAACGCAATCTCGATCTTTTGCAACAATTGCACGGATAGGGGAATCTTGAACGCCGTCAGCCATCGTGAAATCACGCATTTCGCCGACTTGGCATCCATAGTGCGAAAGTACTGTGCCATAGAAAGTTTCCGGAAAACCGAAGATAGGTTTGGGATAATCCGGCCCCGAACATAGCCCCACTCCGCAACAAAAGGGTGCATTACACTCAGGCACCAAGTACAAGAACCAAAAAACAGAAGCCCCTTAAAGGGAACAGAACCGTACTGGAGGGATGGCTCAGCAAACCCTATACAATTCACAGTACCAAGGGCGCCACCCCAACACATAGCCTTCGTGCATGTTGGATATTACGGTAGGTGGCCAAAAGTGGCGAGGAGCTTCTAGCCCTGTGAAACCACACCAACAATACCGGTACGGTATCAACCGTCTTCGAGACTTTCGCATCAAACAATATGCGGAAATGAACGATCCACAGCCTTGCCGAAGTCTACCAAGTAGCAACAACAAATCCTTGGAGCGACGCGGCCATCACCTTCAACGCCAGCGACGAACCTAAATTCCGAACAGCCCGAGCACCAGCCGCATTGGTCCTCAGTCCAATAGTGGACGACTTTCGACTTACCAAGGTACTCATGGATGGCGGCAGCGGATTGAACCTCATTTACGAGGAAACTCTTCAAAAAATGGAAATAGACTGGAGCCGCATTGAGCGAAGCAGCACAACCTTCAGAGGAATAATCCCTAGCCGGGAAGCACGCTGCACCAGAAAAATCACACTCAATGTGGTGTTCGGCTCGCCGGACAATTATAGGTCCGAAGAAATCACGTTCCATGTGGCCCCGCTCAGCAGCGGATACCACACTATATTAGGACGATAGGCGTTCATGATTTTCCAAGCTGTACCCCATTACGGGTACATGAAGCTCAAAATGCCTGGGCCCGGCGGGATAATCACTCTCGTTAGTGATCCGGACATAGCACTCCGCGCCGAAAACAAAACAGTCGCATTAGCCCTGGAGGCACTATGCGAAGCCCTAGCGGCAGAGGAACTCACCGCGCTGCGCGCTATGGTGCACAGAGACGACGTGATACTCGATAAGAGATCCAAGTCCACCTCCTTTAAACCAGCGGACGAAATTATAAAATTCTAGGTCCACCCAACGGACCCGACAAAGACGGCCTCCATCGGGGCACAGTTGAACCCTGATGTAGACGCGGCGCTGCGAGAATTCCTTCGGGAAAATTGGGACATTTTCGCCTGGCGTCCTTCAGATATGCCAGGAATCCCTCGCAGGCTGGCAGAGCATAGCCTAAACATCCTAAAAGGGTTCAAGCCAGTCAAACAGGCTCTTCGACGATTTTTCGAACCCAAAAGACAGGCAATGGGAGAAGAACTAGCCAAACTATTGGAAGCCAGATTCATCAGAGATATCAAACATCCGGATTGGCTAGCAAACCTGGTAATGGTACCAAAGAAGGACAAATCCTGGCACCTATGTGTCGATTTCAAAGACCTAAATAAAGCTCTTGGGCTTCATTGTATCCGGTAGAGGAATTGAAGCAAATCCGGCCAAGATCCGAGCCCTGTCGCAGTTGGATATTCCAAAAAACCTCAAACAGATCCAGAAATTGACTGGATGCGTGGCGGCTCTCAGCCGCTTTATCTCCCGCCTAGGAGAAAAGTCATTGCCCCTCTATCGCCTCCTCGGGCACACCGAACACTTCGAGTGGACGGATGCTGCCACTGCCGGACTCGAAGAAATAAAGACCATATTGGCAACAAATCCGGTCCTGGCTGCGCCCAACCTGGGCGAACCTATGTTGTTATACATCACGGCAACACATCAAGTAGTAAGCGCGGTGCTCGTCGTAGAACGAGAGACAGAAGGGCATAAATTCCCTCTTCAAAAACCAGTGTACTACGTATCCACTATTTTAACCCCCTGCAAGTCCCGTTACCCGCACTATCAAAAGATAGCGTATGCGGTGTTCATGGCATCCCGGAAGCTCCGACACTACTTTCAAGAGTGTTCGATAACAGTGGCCACCGAAGTACCCCTAAATGACATTATAAATAACCGCGACGCAACGGGCAGGATTGAAAAGTGGGCCATTGAGCTCTTACCATTCGACATAACTTACAAACCCCGGCGAGCTATAAAGTCGCATGTTTTGGCTGGCTTTGTCGCTGAGTGGACTGAAGCCGAACTCCCTAAAGAGTACGGCGCATACTCCAATTGGATTATGCATTTCGACGGCTCCAAAATGTTGGCCGGATTGGGGGCTGGCATCGTACTAACGTCCCCAACCGGGGACAGAGTCCAATATGTACTCCAGATAATGTACACGGACTCCAACAATGCAGCCGAATACGAGGCCCTCTTACATGGCCTCCAGATGGCAATCTCCATGGGCATCCAATGCCTAGAGGTGCGCGGGGACTCAAACCTCGCAATATCCCAAGTAAATGGAGACTTTGACGCCAAGGATCCAAAAATGGCAGCCTATCACAACGCCGTCCTTAAAATGTCAGCTCGGTTCGAAGGACTTGAATTCCACCACGTAGCCAGAGATAATAACCAAGCGGCCGACGTATTGGCACGCATCGGCGCAAAACGTGACGCTGTCCCTCCAAATATCTTCCTGGAACGGCTGTTCAAGCCATCCGTACTATGGGAAGAGGAGTCCGGAAATAACAAACCGGAGGCAGCCGCAGAACAATCTGACATAACCGGCGTTCCAGCCGATGAAACAACACCCTCAGCTCACGACATAATGGCAGTAATCGCCCCATGGATAGAGTCGTTCCTAGCCTACTTGCTTAGGCAGGAACTCCCCGAAGACCATAATGAGGCCCGCTGCATAGTCCGGCAATCTAAAGCCTACAAGGTCCATGAGGGAGAACTCTATAAGAAAAGCACAACCGGAGTCCTTCAAAGGTGTATCTCCGAAGAGGAAGGGCGAGACCTTCTGGCTGAAATTCACGCCGGACTAGGCGGACACCACGCCGCAGCCCGGGCCCTTGTAGGAAAGGCATTCCGTACAGGATTTTATTGGCCGACGGCCCGGGCAGATGCTCAGGACTTAGTCCGAAGATGCGTCGGTTGTCAGCTCTTTGCTAATCAGAGCCACATGCCACCCACCGCCCTCAAAACTATACCCATTACCTGGCCGTTCGCGGTCTGGGGGCTTGACATGGTTGGACCACTTAAAGGGGGAACCCACAAGCAAAGGTACCTATTGGTCATGGTGGATAAATTCACCAAATAGATAGAGGCCAAGCCAGTTAAAACGGCAGAGTCCGGACCAGTGATAGACTTTATATCTGGGGTAGTACACTATTATGGTGTCCCCCACAGCATCATCACCGATAACGGCACGAACTTCATGGCCGATGAGGTTAAATCATGGTGCAAAAATAGGGGCATCAAGCTCGATTACGCTTCAGTCTATCATCCTCAAACCAACGGTCAAGTGGAACGAGCAAATGGTCTAATAATGAGCGGCATCAAACCCAGACTAGTGCGGTCCCTTACGAAATCTGACACGCACTGGGTAGAGGAGCTCGACTCCGTACTCTGGGGGTTGCGGACAACGCCTAACCGTACTACCGGATTCACACCATTTTTATGGTATAGGCGCAGAAGCAGTTTTGCCCTGCGACATAATTCATGACTCACCTCGAGTGCGCATGTACGAAGAAAGAGAAGCCGAGTTGGATCGGCAGGACAGCTTGGACGCATTGGAGGAAGAACGCGACGTCGCCAAGGCTCGTTCCGCATTTTATCAGCAGCAGGCTCGACGATACCAAAGCAGAGAAGTACGGGCCAAGACTTACAACGTTGGCGAACTGGTTCTACGCCTGCCGGACAAGAAAAAGGACAAGCTCAAGCCCAAATGGGAAGGCCCCTTCATCATCGATAACGTCTTGACCGGTGGAGCGTACCGTCTACGAAATACGTCAGATAACCGACTCAAGCCGAACCCATGGAACGCAGCCCGCCTCCGAAGATTCTATGCCTAGCGCCGGACTAAGAGTTCGTCCCTTTCCCCCGTCCAATTTTTTTTACTTCAGCTGCCTTTTGTTTATCTTTTTCTTCTCAACCCTATTCATCAAAGCCTTAAAAGGCCTACTTGCGCATCGTTCGCGCGCAATTGATGTGCTATCCGCACTCATTATACCTGGGGGCTTCTTTACCAGAAGCTTAATTATAAGGGCTTCATGCCCAGCACATGTGTCAAGCCTCCACATGTACCTTTTATTCACCATTATATGCATCGATATGACTTAAGTTTTGGCCAAGCTGGGTTGCCTGGCTCCTGTGCTTACCCCTACGTTCCCGATTGTTCGGCTAGGAGGTAAAGGGAGCACCTCTGCGATTGTTACTGTCGGGTCAGTCGGATGTGTACCTCAGACTGGGTGAAGCCGAAAGCTAGCGTTCTTAAGGGAATATTCGGTCGGTGACTTAAAAGATGGTTTTTTATCCACTTATTTATCTGCCCCCAGATGTTTTTCTGCTTTTTTCGCAGTCCGGACATGCACTTTAGGGCATGCCACCCCCAGAGGAAAGGAACCCTTAACGGAACTATTCTCCCTGGAAGATGTTTCTTACTACCCATGTAATATAACATAACTAGTTGGGCACTTGTCTGATAAAGCACTAATGACCCCTACGCCTGGTCTCCATGCATACCCCGGTTGTTTCATAACCGAGAAGGTATTCGGACACACTCCGGACTCTAGGGTCCCGAGGTCGAAGCGAAAAGGTCGGCAAAGACAAATGATCTACAATCCGGCTAGAAGGCATTTTATATGTCATTTTATAATACATTGTCAAATCGACTGATTGTATTCTTCCTCAATCCCGTCTAACAGGTTGTCTAATTTACAGTCCTGTTGGGAAAATTTAGCAGCCAACTCTACTTGGCCGTATACTAAACTCACAGGGATCTCCTTCCCATCGGGCCCCACAGGTCCGACTTCGGCCATGTGGTTGGGATCCGCCTTCTTGTACCGTGTCTTTACCATGGCCCAGGCTTCCCTGGCACCTTGGCGGCAGGCCTAAATCTTCCAAGCGCTGCCGCACTCCCTGAAGCTTCTCCGCAAGCTCCCCAAGACCCTCGGGTAAGGAGAAGGCTGGCCATAAAGCCTGGATGACGCCGCTCATTGCCTGCCGAACTCGTTCGATCAGTTGCAACAATTCGGGAAGTTGATCACCCGTTGATACGGGCATCTCCTCCGCGGGGCGACCTGTGTGCATACCTGCAGACATATTCTGTCAAATCGACTTCCTCGCCGAAGTCTTCTTTTCAAAGGAGTTCGCTCAAGCACTTACTATAGATGCCGCGACGAAGCCGCTGATTCTCCTTAACGGAGCCCGACAGCTCGTCCCGAACGCCTTTCAGCTCTTCTCCAAGCTGGGCATGGGCATCCTGGAGCTTGTTCCTTTCTTGCTGCACCTTTTGCAGCACCCTCTCGCCGGCCTTCAGTTGGCGCAGAAATTCTTGCCTGTCCGGATCTTGTCCGGCAGCACCTGCAACGTCATTTTTTAGACTTGCGCAAAGGCCAAACGCTACTTATCTTTCTAAAATAATGCGTTACCAGGAGAGGTCCTTGTGTTTCCTCCTGCGCCAGAGAGTGCGGCCTCAAGTTGGGCCTTGCACTCCTGCAGCTCCTGAGACAGTTGGGTATTCTTCTCGGTAAGATCCTACGTTTCATATGATCCTTAAATCAGTTAATATAACTACTTTAAGTCTCGGGGGCTACTCGCATATACAACTATTAAATTCTCTTACCCGTATGTCTTTTACATACTGCTCCGTGGCTCTGGTAAAACTATCTTGAGCAGCACGAAGGTGCGCGTCCCCCGCGTTAAAGGCATTCAACGCCTCGGGGGAGAAGCACGCGTCACGAAATACTGTCCGGCGGCGCCTGTGATTCATGGCACTCTCCACCTCAGACTTGGTGGCGGACAGTCTGTCGGCATCCTCCGTCGGAGGAACGTCCGGCTCGCGCCTTGTGCACTCCTCCCCCTCCAGACCAGGTGCTGGAGCCTGGCTGGTAGAGGTTGGATTGGCAACCTCCAGCCCGCAGTCCGGCGGGCGCTTTTTTCCCTACAAAAGTCATGAGCACTCAAACGCTTCCTAGGAACGTTGCTCTAAATAATGAATTGTGAGCTACACCTTTGCGGCGATGTTTCAGTCCGCGCCGCGCTCCTCTTCCGCCTACTGGTCCGGACTGGCCTTTGTTGGTCAGCCACCGCGGGCTCGGCTTCTCGCCCTAGGGGCGCCTCCTGCACGGCGCCATCATATACGGTGGTCAGAAATAAGCAAGGAAGGAATGATGGTGTCAGGACTTCGGTCACAATCACCTGGGAAGCCGGATATAGTCCGGGATAGTCGGTCGTGATGGCGACTAAGGCATTGTCCATGCTGAGCTGGTGGAACACCCCGTCGATTAGCTCCACCTTTATGTCCGGATCCTCTTCGGAGGCCGGATCCCGGGATCTCTCTGGATCCTCGGGTTGCGGAGCTGGACTTAGCATGTCCTCCACGATCCGGCGCAGTTCCTGCGTCGAAAGAAGAACACAATATGAGAAACTTAAGTTTCAAAAAGCATGGGTCGGGCACGCAGAGTGTTCGCTTACCCAAGGCCGGGGATTATTCATGGAGAACCCATTTAACGGGTTCATCCGAAGGAAATCCTCCTTCTCCCCCTTATACAGGCCGGACAGGATCGTCACCAGGTCTTCGACCGAATCCGGCCCTTTACGGCCATGACGGGTGGCATCGTCCTCCCCGTTGAAATCCCACATGGGGTGGCCCCTGTATTGTAGTGGCTGCACCCCCCGCATAATGCATGTTGCCATGACTCCAATCATGGTCAACCCGGAATGGGCCAGTAACCTTATTCGGCCCATCAAATAATGGACGCTCTTGTCTTCCTCCAGTTGGGGGCTCCGAGGATGCCAACTAAGGCGTTTCTTCAGAGGAGCATTGCTGAACTCCGGGAGACCGATCCGAACAGGGTCCGGCAGCGGAGCGTCTTCTATATAAAACCATCCTGAAGGCCAGTCTTCGGACGCCTTCTTAGGGGTTCCGGATGGATACCCGGTCCCGGCAATACGCCATATTTCGGCGCCGCCCACTTGATATATGGACCCCTCGTGAGAGCGGGGTACAAGGCAGAACAACCTCTTCCACAGCGCGAAATGGGGCTCGACGCCCAGGAATAGCTCGCAAAGAGCTACGTAACCCGCAATGTGCAGGATTGAGGCGGGCGTGAGGTGATGAAGCTGGAGTCCGTAGAACTCCAGGAGCCCGCGGAGGAATGGATGTACAGGAAATCCGAGCCCCCTTATCAGATAGGGGACGAAGCATACCCGCTCCCCTTTGTTGGGACTTGGGGTAACCTCCGCCTGCTTCCCACCTTTGTAGGTGGCCAGCCCGGCTCGAACAGGAACCA
This sequence comes from Triticum dicoccoides, assembly GCF_002162155.2. NCBI lineage: Eukaryota > Viridiplantae > Streptophyta > Magnoliopsida > Poales > Poaceae > Triticum > Triticum dicoccoides. The sequence continues at coordinate 664,677,424 of NC_041389.1, read as the reverse complement.
TAAAGGCCGAAGGGAGATATCCCCCTGCTTGGAGCTTCACCAGCTCGTTGTGCGGAACAGAGCATCTCCTCCAATCTCCTGGCAAAGGGCTGGGAGCGCGAGAAGAGGAGCCGCGTTGACGGTCCATGATGGAATGGATTCTTGGTCGAAAGCGCTCCGATGAGTATTTGCGGGAGGAAGATGGCGATTTGGATCTGGATTCTTGCCTCCCTTATAGGCAGATTATTCGCACAACTAGGGGGTAAAACATAAAAGACACCCTGGCTTTTCACATTCGTGCGACGCGTGGAGGAAGGCCATTATTGGGCGTGGAAGCCAAGACGCGCAACATTGATGAGGAAGCCGGACACTGTTCGGCAGGTACGTAGAACTTGAAGGAGAACCCGCCTTGCAACGCCGAAGACTACACACACGCTGGACTTATCGTCATTGAAGCCTGGTTCGGGGGCTACTGAGGGAGTCCCGGATTAGGGGATGTCCGGATAGCCGGACTACCATCATCGGCCGAACTATCATCGGCCGGACTATCATCATCATCGACCGGACTCCAAGACTATGAAGATACAAGATTGAAGACTTCGTCTCGTGTCCGGATGGGACTTCCCTTGGCGTGGAAGGCAAGCTTAGCGATACGGATACGTAGATCTCCTACTATTGTAACCGACTCTATGTAACCCTAGCCCTCTCCGGTGTCTATATAAACCGGATGGCTCTAGTCCATAGGACACAGCAACAACCATTGCAATCATACCATAGGCTAGCTTCTAGGGTTTAGCCTCCTTGATCTCGTGGTAGATCCACTCTTGTAAACATCCACAATATCAATATCAATCAAGCAGGACGTAGGGTTTTACCTCCATCAAGAGGGCCCGAACCTGGGTAAAACATCGTGTCCCTTGTCTTCTGTTACCATCCGCCTAGACGCACAGTTCGGGACCCCCTACCCGAGATCCGCCGGTTTTGACACCGACAGTCGGTTTATGGAGAAAGAAAACTACACATCCGGACGGCAAGCTTGCCATCCACATAAAGGAGAGCCTCATCTAGACACGCGAGAATGCCTCATGTCTTGTATCTTTTCGGCCCATTAGTCCGGCCCATGTCACATAGGCCGGCTCCCCGAGGATCCCATAATCCAGGACTCCCTCAGTCGGCGTTGGAGTCGTCGCGGGTCGCTGCTGCAGCCGCCAGAGCCGCCGGAGCCGCCCGCCCCACACCCTTCGCCGGCGGCCGCGAGCTCCTCGGCCGCCATCAAACAGATTTTGCTAATGTGCCACGTCAACGCTTACGTGTGGGCCCAACTGGTCAGAAACGTGTTTAAAAGAGGCAAATCGGGCTCTTTTCCGACATGATAGTTTTTAGTCATAGATTAGCGAGAAAGTGATAGTTTCCGAGACAAAATCGTAAAGTGGTAGTTTGTAGGCACGGTTCCCTGAATTGTGATAGTTTTTTGTTAAATACTCAAATCCTCAGGATTTTTTAGTATGTGATCGTTTGATTTATAGGACTGGATTTAATCAAACAAGCTCGAATACCATGGGATCGAATGAGTATGCCATTTTAATTGTGTGTTTTCAAACAAACTACGAAGCTACGGCCTAGGGATAACAGTCACGTACATATCCATGTGACAGAGCAGAAGAGGGTAAGATCTGCCCATAGACAGCAAGCCCTTCTCTTTCCCGTTACCTCTGGACGCGACCACGCAATGATACCCGCACCGGAAACGGCCAACCGAATCATCGCCGTCGTCTCGTTCGCACCGGTCGCTACCACCGCGATGCAAGCTCGGCACTCGTCGGGAAGATTCGCCCGCCCGGTCCACAACACCACACCGCAGCTAGCAGCGCAAGCTTTATCCCCTCGCAAGTCGCGACACAGTCCTGCGCTTTTTCCCCGAATTGCTGCGGTCACGCAGCCGCACACGGGGCGACCAACCGGTCCACCGGATCGTTCGCGGCCGAGTCGACCCACCCCCACCAGGCGGCTGGCCGGACACTTGCCCCGCCGAAAAGCGCAGCGCGCTTTCCCCCGCCCGGCCCTCCCCTGTCGCGCGGCGTGCGACGGTGACCGCCGAGTCGCGGGCCGGCGCGTGGCGCTGGGCGCGCGTCGACACGATCGATCGATCTCCTGTGCCTGTGCGTGCTGCTCGGCGTGGGCTGTCCAGGTGCATCGGCGTCCGGGCCGCGACGTGGTCCACATTCAGGGACGAAGCCAGGAAAAAAGTTTGATGGGGTCATGTGTTTGGCAGTGGGTTCATCCTTCTATAAATCTTAGTGATTGGTACTAAATTAGTGAAGGATTTTCAAATTTCAATGGGGTCAACTGACCCCAATGCCTCTAAGGCAGCTCCGTCCCTGTCCACATTTCTGGGGAAGCCGGGTCCGGGGTCAAGTGGGTGGGTCGGCGTGCGACGTGCCGTCGCTCTCGGCGGGTGTCGACCGCCAGCGACACGCACGGAGACGCGTCGGGGAGATATCGGAAAGGCGTGGGTGGTCGATCGGGTCGACGGTCTCGCCGTACGTGGCTGCGGCAGACACCGGCTGCTGAGATGTAGGGAATAGTTTTTTCAGAGCGCAATGATCCCGCCCCAGCGATGCAATTGCACGTACGAGCCGGGGTGCACTGCACCTGCACCTGCACGGACGCCGGCCGGAGATCGTGTGAACGCCTTTCCACTAAAACTTTGCCTGCGACCTACCGTACTGCACACACGAGGTTGGAGGCCGATCCCATCCCTGCCCCGTAGAGGCGAGTGCGGTGAGGTCGTGTGCCCATCAACACTCATTGGCATGCCACGCTAGGTGCCGAGGGAGACAAACGAAACTGACATTGGAGAAGGATCAACCTCGATCTGGAGTCTGACGGATAGCTTTTGCAAGTTGCTGACCGAGCTCAATATTTGTATCCTGCTCAAACCGCCCTTACAAAGACGGCCGGGAGCCATCTCAAAAGCTCTGGCAATGCAGATTTTGATCCCAAAAAATAGACGAAACTCCTTTTCTATTATTATCTATTAGATGCAAACTAGACAAAAATCTTCAGTCAGATGAACAGAGCAAAACTGTGATCACACGTGATTTGCGCAAACAATCTTTGAAAAAAGCATGTGGCGAGCTTCACCTACCACGTGCTTTCCTGTCGCTTAAGTGACATGTCGGCGCCGACTAGCCGTACGATCGGATATGATCCTGTCCGAGACAACGATCGTTTCTTTAAGCGTTAATTAAGCCACCCCTTGGGTCTTATCAAGACAATGTTGCTAAACAAATTAATAAAAGGCAAAACACGTGCTCCTGAGATTGGTGTCGGTACGAGGTTCACTGAACCTTAGTTTTCTCCGGATCAAGGTGCGCTGAACCTGCACCGACCTGCCCGCGAAGTTAATCTCAACACCTACCACGACTAATCTACTACTGCACGAGTGACGGAGCAAGTGCCTGGCGACCACGGCCGTTGAATCAACTGCTTCCGTGGCGCCGTGGCGGCCTGACCCAGCCAAAAGCAGCATCGCCTCACAAGGTCACCTTCCGACGACATTTCGGGCGTGTTTGGATTGGAGCCAAGAGCAGCCCAACCAAAAAGTTGGTAGTTGACCAAGCGTGGGCGCTTGTTTGGATGAGTGCCAATAAATTGGCTCGCCCTGACCACACTAGCTTTCTCAGTTTAACTTTTCGCCAACTTCTGGGTGAGTCACGGGCGGAGGAATCCTGCGCCAATGTTTTGGCACGCCCATGGGTTGGCAGGGCTAGCTTGGGCAGCATCCAAACACACCCTTCGTCCGTGCCGTTCGCCGCATCGATTAACATCCAGTTATTAAGGGGAAGGTTCGGAGATAATGACATGCGTAAGAAGAGGTCTACGGAGACCGGCTTCAGTAGGTCACGGACAAACAAACATCATCAGCGTGGTGCGAAAGAAACACCAATTGGATAAACATATACTCACAATCTTCACATTGGTCAGATATACTGTATAATAAACAGAAAAAACAACCTCTACTTTGATCATTCCTGGAGATACTGGCAGCAAACAGGGCAGCTGCAGGTTTGAGCAGAACATTCCTGGAGATACTGGGTAAGCCATCACGTAACTACTAGGTTCAGAATTTGAGGTTGATCACATAACTGGGTGTTGCTGTCTAGCGCTTCCCGCCGCCGCCGCCAACCTTGGGGGCCTTCCCGGGTTTAGGGGCGTTGACTCTCCCGGCAGCTTTCTGATACATCGTCACCACCACCTTCTTAGCTCGCTTCTCGTTCTTGGTCTTCTTGATGCGCTCCTTGATCTCACTGTTGTACACAGTCACCACTGTAAGTAACTCACAGATACACATCGTATAAAAAATCGAGAGTGCCAAGACTGCGCTCATGTTTGTACATTGATTAAACAGGAACAGAAACACGTAGTGGATATTACACGGATGATGCTCAGTTGACAGGTATAACAATCCTAGTTTGACATGCAACATAAGAAGAACATGTTGGTTCATGCTAGCTTTCATGGTATAGCACATCACAATATCTAGAAGCAGGGGTGGGAGAAGGAAGTGTTACTGGAGAGCTGCTTCCCTGGCTACATCACGGACCTCAGGCTTCTCAGAGCATCTCCAGTCGGGCCCCCAACAAGGACCCCCAGGCGATTTTTCGGCCGCCGACGCTAAAAAATTGGCCCAGTCACGCCCCCAGGGGCCCATTTTTCGTCGGCTCGGGTCGAAATTGGCGCCGGCGGACCCAACACGAACACGGCTCGCTGGGGGGCGCTCGGGGGCGCCGGGCGAATCGTTTTTGGCGCGAAAACGCCGTGGGGCAGCCGCGTCAGCGACACCGCCCGCCTCGTCTTCCCGACGCCTCGGTTTCCCGTGGGGAATCAATGGCAAGGCTGCCGCCGGTCAGCTTTGCCATTGATTCCTCACGGGCGGCGCGTCACGGGGCGGCGCGCCGACACGCGCCGATGCCTCCCCTCCCTCAGACGCGTACACACGGACGCGTCGCGGCTATATATGGTCTCGCTCGCCTGCGTTGGAGTGCCTCAGCCCTCCCTCTCCCGCCGATCTCTTCTCCCCAGCCACTCCCTCTCCCCGATGGCCGAGCGTTTCCCCGGAGACGAGGCGGCGGCCAACGGCTTCGGCCGCCGTTCGCTCCGCGAACAGGAGTCCTGGGTCCTGTTCCAGGCGAACATCCCGGCGCAGTCGGACATGCGCGTCGGGCCGACGGGCTGGAGGCTCAGTAATGGGGGAGTGCCCATTCCCCCGTTGCCCAACGCCGTCACCAAGCCATCGTACTTCACCGACGAGGTCGAGATCGCACGCGCCTCTCTCACCGACGCCCAGCGCTCCCTTTCCCAGTACGCCGCCGACAACAACGCGGCTTGGGCGGCGTACTTCGAGTGCCGCCAGCAGCAGCGGCTGGCGTCCACCAACGGGGCGCCGGTGGTCGGCGGCATCAAGAACAGCGAGGGGCGCCACCTCTGGTGGGGCGTCCCCGGCGGCACCCTCGACGGCGTGCTGACGCACCTCGAAGGCGGCAACAACCCACCGTTGGCGTACCCCCCGGCGAGGACGTCCGCCCCGACGCACCGCCGACGTGACGGGCAATGGGCACCGAGGAGTTTCGGCTCCTCCTCCTCTTCTTCCTCGCCGCGTTCTTCCTCCCAATCCTCTCGGCCTTCAACAAGTTTTTTTTGACTAGTTTTTATATGTAATGGCGTGTTTTAGCCCAAGTTTACGAGTATAAAAGCCCAAGTTTGCCGAAAATTGGCGTGTTTCAGCCCAAGTTTGTCTAAATTTTTTATTCACGCTTGGGGCCGGCCCTAGGGGTGGCGGCTGGGGGCCAACTCACCCCCAGGCCCACTTTTTGCGCCGGGTCACCCCAGACGGCGATTTTAGACGCCCCTTGGGGGGCCAATGGCTGGAGATGCTCCCAGCTCTCTTCTTCTGGATGACATCAAGAAAAGCACCGACAATAGACCTGGAATACAGCCTTTTAGTTGTGCGCCGCCTCTTCTTTGCAGCCTCAACATGGATATCCTGCAACCATACACCACAAAAAAGTTATAAGCACAACTCCAGAATTTCATATGCACAAACATAAAGTTTGTAGTTGCTTATAGAAACAAGGATAGCGAGTGATGGAGCATTGGTGAAAACAGAATAAAACAGAGAGCTAAGCTAAGAAATAATACGCCCGTTTATGCAAAGCAAAGGAATGGAAATTACACATGATTAAGCAATACATATCATTTATGTTGTCAGCAAACTATCCGACATTGTGGTAAACTGGTCATCAAACATTCTAGTCCCTGAGACTTACTAGATACGTCACTTTCTTTGACTGTCGCTGGCTACTGACAAATGAAATTATTCATCAGGTGAAATATTTAAGCAAGTCAATTAGTTACCAGATGAATGCACCTCTTACACTGCCTAAGCAGATACCTCTAATACGACATACTAGTAACATAATGAAACATATGCTGAACTAGGATGTGGAGTATATCACTAAAGGGATCGGCTTATTTGCATGTACCTTCTTGTGCTGCTTCCTGAACCTGGCCGTCCATGTGAGCTTAGCGGGCTTGAGATGGTTGTGGAAGTAGCGCTTGCACTTGGAGTTCGAGAAAAGGAATACCTGATTTGGGGCACACACACAAAGAAGGCGCAGCAGAATGTTAGAGAATTTCTAGTTATTTTCATTCCATGCAAAATAACGAAAGGACACAAGGGCTTACCTGACAGTCTGAACGGATGAATCTGATACCCTTCCCTGGGTATATCTTCGCACCGCTGAGACGGCAGAGCTCTGTCCTGTATGAACACAAATGCAGCAGTAAGTAAGATTGGAAGAAGCAATTTTACAAATCTTTAGCATTTCTGCACGACATCAAAGACAGTAACATACTCTCTCCGTCTAGAAATACTTGTTATTGAAATGGATGTATCTAGATGTATTTTAGTTCCAGATACATTTATTTTCATCCATTTTGATGACAAGTAATTCTGGACGGAGGGAGTACTTGAGAACCATCTTCTCCGACCTGGCAAACCTTCAAGCTCCTCCTACAGATAGAATGCAAGGATACCAGCACTCATGGACCAGTCAATATCAAGAAGCATTACCCCTGATAACACAGTTTCAAAGGTGAAGCCTTGATGCAAGGCCGTTACGGAGCACAGCATATCGAAGAGACTAACAAACTGAACTGATCTACAGTGCATCATCAGAACTTATAAACAACAGGAACAACTCCCAGCAGCAATGTACACTGAAAAAATCTCATGCACGAGACAAACTACACAGAACCGCCCCTGGGACACAGGAAAAGCGTAACGACCGGGTTCGCTCTCTTTTATTTTCTTAAGAAACACGACACTTTTGGGCCTAATCGTTTTTTTTGAGAATTTTTCATTCAAATTACGAATCAGTACAAAGTAGTTGACTCTTACAAGCACACTGAAACGCAAACACAAAGAACCATGAACACCTAGAGTACCCTAAGACAACCATAACACAAGAAGATCTCCGGAGCCCTGTGTCATCATCCTTAAATCTTGAGAGAAGACCCCTGCAGCAGAAGGATCTGCAACCAGTCGCAAACAGGTCATCATCTTCGACCACGGTACAATTGCCACCACGCTGCTTCCTCCTTTCTTGACACCAGCACTGAGAGGGCATGGACATCAATCCAACACACGTGCAACAGTCGCGCCATCTTTGGCTTTGAGTACCGCAAAAAGTGTCTCTTCCGAAAGGAAGAGAACTCGAGTCATCCGACCGGTCCAGCACCGCGGCCGGGCCATCCGCCCGGACAAAGCAGGATCTCCCATCAGCATCAGTGCAGAGGAAGGAGAAGAACAGCAGCAGCAAATCATACCAACAAGGAAGAAGAAAGGTCTTCGTCTCCCTGCATCCATCTCCCATCTGAGGATCCAAACGGCCAGTGTCGATGGACCTCCAACCACCATAGCCCGCGACCTCGACGAGATCCGGAGATCCCCAACACCGCTGGCTCCTAGACGAAGGCAAAAGCCTCTCCTGACCGCGAACTGAGCCCGGAAAATTTTTGCAACGGCCTCGGCAGCGTCTCCTTCAACCCTAACCCTACCACACACCCACCTAGCGAACAGACCCGGGGTTCCCCCTTCCTCCTGCCGTCGAAGCGGCCGACGGAGAGAGAAAACCGGCGACGTCACCGGCGGTGCGCAAGGGATCCCGGTCGCCTTCTTGATCGCCTGATGCGATCCTACTTTTCCGGGCCTGTTTGCTTCTGGCCACCTCAAATCCATTTTGGGCCTAATCGTTGTACTGTAGATAGCACTGGTCTCTATCATAACTGAAGTAAATTACACAAACTACTACTGCTACTACAGGATTTCAAGTAGTTCTTCAAACGGCGATGGAATTTTGACAACGAAGCCTAAGACCATGAACTACGCATGTAATGCACGCATCTGACGCAATCTAGTAACAAATCGAGAGGTGATTCGCGAGAAGAGCTCTCTCACCTTGGAATGGAAGCAGCGGGCTCCGGGTTGCAGCAGCGACGGGAATGCGGGCGCTCTCCTGCTCTGCCTACGACGCCTCGTCAGCTAGGGTTTTCGCCGGGCACAGGCCCTGTTGTATTTTGTTCTTTTTTTTCCGAGAAGGCCCCGTTCGTTTCTATATGGGTCGTTGGAGAGGATCGGGGGGCGAGTGCTCCTCGCCAGCGCCTTATGCGCCGCAAGAGGAAACCAGCGCCCACGTGCCTGGCTAAGTGGGCCGACGAGGTCGTACGACGCCTGCTTCCCCAGCTATCCCGCTCGATCGTTTCGTTTACTCGAAAGAAAAAAACGAAAAAACGCTCGATCGTTTCATGGTACACCAGTGAGCCATTGACCATTGACTTTCGTGATTTTTTTCGAAATTTTAAGAAAAAGTTCATCAAACTTTTAAAAAGTTCACGAATTACAAAAAAAATCACCGATTTTGATAAAAGGTTCATGAATTTAAAAAAAAGTTCAACAAATTTGGAAAAAGTTCACGAAATTTAGAAAAAGTTCATCGAATTTTGAAAAAGTTCACCTAATTTCGAAAAAAGTTCATCAGTTTTAAAAAAAGTTCACCGATTTTGAAAAAGTTTCATTGAATTTTGAAAAAAATTCATCTAATTTGAAAAAAGTTCATCGGTTTTGAAAAAAGTTAATCGAATTTGAAAAAGAGTTAATCCAATTTGGAAAAAAGTTCATCAAATTTGAAAAAGATTCATCAAATTTGAAAAAAGTTCAACGCATTTGACAAAAGTTGATCGATGTTAAGAAAAAGTTCACGAATTTCAAAAAAAGTTCATCAAACCCAGGGAGAAGAAAAACAAAAAAGAAAAAACGAAAGAGAAAACCAGAAAAAGGAAAACAGAAGAACAAAAGAACAAGGTAAAAGGAGTAGAAACATGAAAAGTAGCTTGCCCAGTTGGGGGTAGCGGGGTGGTTATGCAGCTTGGTGTGGAGTTCTCGGGTTCGAATCATAGCACTACCATATTTTTTTCGCGATTTGACAAAACAGAGGAAAAAATCTAGACGGGTCGGCCCAGCGGAGAGGTGAGGGTATGCGCCCGATTGCGAGTTGTACTATAAAGGAGTACTCGTTGCGAAGATCATTTTAATTCCTCAGGTTACGACAAGTGGCGCGTTGCATGTGCGCCACTTGTCGAATCCGTGAGTTTTCCTTTTTTCTAGATCCGTTTATTCAAAACGTTTTATCTCTCAAATAGTGCGTCCAAATCTCGAACCGCTTTCGCCGTTGGATTCCTCGTGTCGAGATCTTCAAAATTAGATCCCATATTGATAAGTTTTGACGAACCTTTTTTTCACGAAAAAACAGACGAAAAAAATCAAACCGAGAGCACGGGTTTTTCCTTTCCGAAAGAGGCACGCCCATGCCTGTGACGAAATCACAATTGTGCCTCTCGCGGAAGCAAAACCGTGACTCTCGCAAAAAAAAACAGAAAACACATTTTTTTTCGTTTCCAAGGAGGCACGGCCGTGACTCTCGCGAAAGCACAACCGTACCTCTCGCGGAAGCAAAACCGTGCCCCTCGCGAAAGAAAAAAAAATAAAAAACGCATTTTTTTCGTTTCCAAGAGACACGACTGATGATGTTATGTACCTAGGGTAGGCTCATGGACCTATCCAGGATACCATGCCCAAGCACATCGTTAGACGAAGCTACCTTTCAGTCGACCAAGAGAGGCTCCACTCGACCGGCTAGAAGACACTCGACCATGAAGACTCACTCGACCATCAGAAGTTCAAGATCTACTCTGCATCCAAACGGTCTGTAATTAAGTAGTCTTAATGGTCATGATGACACTTTATGTAGGGCGTTACCAGTAACACCAGACCTTAATGTACTTTAACCCTCTGCTACGTGGGCTGGCTGGGGTCTTGGCGTCCTCTATATAAGCCACCCCCCTCCACTGGTAGAAGGGTTCGCACCCCTGTAACTCATATACACAGAAATCAGTCGACCGCCTCCGGGCTCCGAGACGTAGGGCTGTTACTTCCTCCGAGAAGGGCCTGAACTCGCTAAACACTCGTGTGTACAACTACTCCATAGCTAGGATCTTGCCTCTCCATACCTACCCCCCCATTCTACTGTCAGACTTAGAACCACGACAGTTGGTGCCCACCGTGGGGCAGGTGTCTTAGCGACTTTTTTGGAGAAGTTGCAATTTGTCCGATCGCCTTCATCATGGTTTCCCGCGGAGCTCTGGTCAAGGGCCGCGAGATCCGTCTCGGTGCGCTCGCTTTCATCGCCGACGACTCCGCTTGGCTCCAGGAGGCACCACTCGACATCGACGCGCTCCCCGTCCGTGGGGCGACGCACTTTCGGGCGTGTGTCCGCGGCGTCTTGCTGCGGCAGCCGTCGACCCCATACCGGTCGACTCCTGCGCCGTCCTCCCTCCCTGTCTCCCGCCAGCGCAAGCGCTCCGGTCGGTCGAGGCTCCAGCGATGGGTGAGACACGCAGTGGCTCGCCAATTGGCCACCACCCAAATCGCGGCGATTGAGCCCGACGAATCTCTCTACAGCCTGTTCGACCTGTCGACTGGCTCCGTAGAGACTGTATCCGAGTGTGATAGCAGTGATCCAGCGGCGGAGGTCCTAATGGTCAACGGGCCCCGTAGTCCTCCCGGTTTCCCCCGCGGCGACGGGATGGACAACGAGGACGACCCCGCTCAAGCCCATGAAGAGTACCAACCCGAGCCGCTCACTTCCCAGCAAAGGGAAGAACTTCGCCACCGGAACATGGATGCCCTGCATACTCCCATTGCAGGAGAAACACCTGAGGCTCGTGCCCTGGAAGAGGCGCGTTTAGCCAACCTGGCTGAACGCACTCGACTGGAGAACCTCCAGCGAGCACTCGACGAGCGTGCGCGTCAACGAGTGACCAACTCCAACCGACGTAAGCTCTTTCCGCAACCAACTCAGGTATATCGAACCCCAATTCAGAATTTGGCAGCTGCAGCCCGTATAGCGGAGTCAATTCAGCCCTCTCAGTCAGAGGCTGGAAGAGGCTTGATGCAGATCAGAGGTTTGCTCCGGGCGGCAGGAGATTAGAATTCAGCTATGTCACAGTCGCGCAACAGGATTCACAGTCGATCCGTCGCTGCGAATACTGTTCAGTCGGCTCACAGTCCAAGGTCGCCTCCGAGGCGCATGGGACGTGAAGGCCGGCGAGACCACTATGATGATCGATTTGATCGTGATGACAGGCGTCGAGTGCCCACTCCTCCTCCGAGAAGTGGGTCTAACGCCCATCGGCGGCAAGATGACAGACGCCAGCTCAGTGTTGGGCGGAGAGCTCCAGTCGACCCCAGAGAGCCAGGCTTTGACGCGAGATCCATCATCGTGCAAGGTTTGGTCGACCGAAACAGAGCTCATAGAGGTGGTCATGACAGAGATGTGCCCACAAGCAACTGAGTCCATGTTTCAGGTCCAGAATGTTTTAGCAGAGCAATCAGAGCCGCAGTGATACCCCCCAACTTCAGGTTGGCGACTGGGGTGAGTAAGTTCACCGGAGAGTCTAAGCCTGAAACTTGGCTCGAAGATTACCGAGTGGCTGTTCAGATTGGTGGCGGTAATGATGAGGTGGACATGAAACATTTGCCACTTATGCTAGAGGGTTCGGCCAGGGCGTGGTTGAATCAGTTAGCTCCTAGCAGCATTTACACCTGGGAAGATCTTTCTCGAGTGTTCGTCAGGACGTTTGAGGGAACTTGCAAGCGACCTGCCGGATTGACTGAGCTACAAGTTTGTGTACAAAAGTCGAGTGAAACACTGTACATCCAGAGGTGGATCACTTTGCATCATACTGTAGAGAATGTGTTAGACCATCAAGCGGTTTGCGCCTTCAAGGATGGCGTCAAGAATAGAGAGTTGAGCCTGAAGTTTGGTCGAACTGGAGATATGACCCTGAGTCGGATGATGGAAATAGCCACCAAGTACGCCAACGGCAAAGAAGAGGACCGACTCCGAAGCGGCAAGTACAAGCCGAGTCAGTCGGGTAAAGGAAACTCCAGTCGGAAGCAAAAGCGGAAGGCCGAGCCAGCAGCTCCTGGAGAAGCTTTGGCCGTGACTCAGGGCAAATTCAAAGGGAAGCCCAAAGGATCTTGGAACCCCAAGAAGGTAAAAGATAAGGAAGGTAATGATGTGATGGATCTGCCGTGTCATATCCACACGAAGAAAGACGAAGAGGGTAACTTCATCTACCCAAAGCATACCACTCGCCAGTGCCGGCTCTTAATCCAGCAATTTCACGGGAAACAGCCGAAAGACAAAGAGAAGGAGTCGGACAAGGCTGAGGACAAGGAGGACAGTGATGGAGAGTACCCTCATGTCAACTCCACTCTGATGATTTTTGCTGATGTAGAGAGCAAAAGTCGACTGAAAGTGATCAACCGTGAGGTCGATATGGTCGCCCCGGCGACACCAAACTATCTGAGATGGTCGCAAACTCCCATTACTTTCGACCAGTCTGACCATCCTACTCATATTGCCAACCCTGGGAGGCAAGCGCTGGTGGTCGACCCGGTCGTCAAAGGCACTCGACTGATGAAGGTATTGATGGATGGCGGCAGCGGGTTGAATATACTGTATGCAGAGACGCTCAAGGGAATGGGCATTCCGATGTCCAGGCTCAGTTCCAGCAACATGAGTTTTCACGGAGTCATCCCAGGAAAGAAGGCTGAGTCACTTGGCCAAATAGCTCTGGATGTGGTGTTCGGCGACTCGAAGCATTTCCGCAAAGAGAAGCTGACATTTGAAGTCATGGGTTTCCGAAGCGCCTACCACGCTATCTTGGGAAGACCAGCCTACGCCCGCTTCATGGCTCGACCATGTTACGTGTACCTCAAGTTAAAGATGCCTGGCCCCAAAGGCGTGATCACCGTCACTGGCAACCGGAAGAAAGCAGAAGAGTGTTTTCAGAAAGGCTCAAAGATTGCGGATGACCAGATAACAGTGGTAGAGCTAGAGGGATACAAGAAGAATGCAGATCCGAGTGATTTACTGCGGACCAAGAAGCCCGCCACAGAGTCAGCATTTCAGTCGTCCGGTGAGACGAAGCCAGTTCACATCCACCCGACTGACCCCAATGCAGCTCCGACCCATATTTCCACAACACTCGACTCTAAATAGAAAGAAGCGCTCATCCAGTTCCTCCGTGAGAACTGGGACATCTTCGCATGGAAGCCAGCTGACATGCCGGGTGTTCCCAGGGGACTGGCTGAGCATCGCCTTAGAGTCGATTCAAAAGCAAAACCTGTTAAGGAACATCTTCGACGGTCTGCCGTTCAGAAGAAAAAAGCCATTGACGAGGAAGTGGCTCGACTCCTTGCAGCAGAGTTCATCCGAGAGATATACCACTCCGAGTGGCTCGCCAATGTCGTCATGGTTCCCAAAAAGGACAATTCCCTTCGTATGTGCATTGATTTCAAACATATCAATCGGGCCTGCCCGAAAGATCATTTTCCTCTCCCTCGCATCGACCAAATTGTTGACTCGACCGCAGGGTGCGAGAGATTGTCTTTTCTAGACGCTTATTCCGGGTATCATCAGATCCGTCTGTATGGGCCCGACGAAATCAAAACAGCTTTCATCACTCCATTCGGGTGCTTCTGCTATATCACCATGCCATTCGACCTCAAAAATGCTGGAGCCACGTTCATGAGAATGATTTAAAAGTGTTTACTCACTCAAATCAGTCGGAATGTGGAAGCATACATGGATGATATCGTGGTCAAGTCGCGAAAGGGTTCCGACCTGTTGACTGACTTAGCTGAAACATTTGCCAATCTCAGGAGGTATGATATCAAGCTCAATCCATCAAAGTGCACATTCGGAGTATCTGGCGGAAAGTTACTCGGTTTTCTCGTTTCTGAACGAGGAATCGATGCTAACCCAGAAAAAGTTGGTACCATACTCCGGATGAAGTGCCCTGTGCGTGTGCACGACGTCCAGAAGCTTACTGGATGCTTGGCCGCGTTAAGTCGATTCATCTCTCGCCTCGGTGAAAAGGCGTTGCCTCTTTACCGACTGATGAAGAAGGCAGACAAGTTCGAGTGGACTCCAGAAGCTGATGCAGCATTTGCCGAGTTAAAAACTCTGCTCTCCACCCAGCCGGTGCTTGCTGCTCCAATCAGCAAAGAGCCTCTGTTGCTTTATATTGCAGCCACAGGACAAGTCATCAGTACAGTACTTACGGTCGAGCAGGAAGAAGAAGGGAAAGCCTTCAAAGTTCAGTGCCCAGTGTATTATCTCTCTGAAGTTTTGACCCCATCGAAGCAAAGATATCCTCATTATCAGAAGCTCGTATATGGGATGTAACGCCCTGGATCCGATGCGCCGGGTGTCTGCCAGTTATACGCCGTTGTTGCCATGTAATTTGCTTGCGTGTTGCATTTCATCATGTCATCATGTGCATTTCATTTTGCATACGTGTTCGTCTCATGCATCCGAGCATTTTCCCCGTTGTCCGTTTTGCAATCCGGCGCTCCTATGCCCTACGGTGTTCCCCTTTTGTCTCCTGTTGTGAGCGAGTGTTAAACGTTCTCGGAATGGACCGAGGCTTGCCAAGTGGCCTTGGTATACCACCGGTAGACCGCCTGTCAAGTTTCGTGCCATTTGGAGGTCGTTTGATACTCCAACGGTTAACCGGGTAACCGTAAAGCCCCTCTCTCTTTGCAGCCCAACACCCCTTCCAAAGTGGCCCAAAACCCATCTAACTCCCCTCCATGCTCTCGGTCGTTCGATCACGATCGCGTGGCCGAAAACCGCTCCTCATTTGGACTCTCCTAGCTCCCTCTACCTATAAATATGTGTCACTCCCGGAATTTTCGCGCAGATGAACCCTAGCCCCTTCTCCACCGCACCGCCGGACATGTCCGCCGGCCACGTCGCTTCGACCAATGGCGTCGCGCCACGTCATCGTGTCGCCGCCCACAGCCAATCCCACCGCGCCACCTCGCCCGCGCCCTCCCTCTCTCTCCTCGCGCCCGCGCCAGCCCGCCCAGGCCCGGGCCAGGCCCGCCCCCGACCGCGACCGGGCCCGAGGCGTCCGCCTCGCC
>NC_041389.1:664630897-664661433 GCF_002162155.2 Triticum dicoccoides | reverse complement strand
GCGTCGCCGCCGCCGCCCGCCGCCCGCCACCGTCTCCGCGCGCCGCCCGCCGCCGCCTCCCCAGCGCGCCCGTCCTCCGGCGACTGGAGCCGCCGCCCGGCCCGTGCCCACGCCGGCGCGCGTGCCCCTCCTCCCGGCCGCCGCCTTCCGCGCCGCCCCCGGCGCTCGCCGGCGCCTCCTCCGACGGGATCCGCCCGCCCCGCACCGGTCGCCGCCTCCTCGCCCGGCCCGGCTTCCGCCGCCGCCTCCGCGCCCCCGGCTGCGCCCACGCCGCCGGAGCTCCTCCTCCTCGCACCGCCGCGCGCCGTCGTCGCCGGCTGCCGTCGCGCCCTCTCCGGCCTCCTCCCCGTGCTCCGGCGATGTCTCCGGCGAACTCCTCCGGCGACCCGCAGATCGGGACCAAATCCACCACTCCAACAAACCAAACAACCCTGCTGCGTCCTGGATCTCCTCGTCCCGCACGCCTCCGTCCCGGGTTGACTTTTCCCTGAGGTGATATTTTGCCTAAGTCCCGGAGTATTTTGTCATTTTCATGCCATGTTCATCATGTCGTAACTCTGCATCCGTAGCTCCGTTTCATGCGTGTAATATGTCAAATTGTTCGCCTCGACGAGTACATCATTTCATCCCACTGCATCATATTCATTTGAGCTCATCTTGATGCCTGAATCATTGTTGTAAGAGTGCTTGATGGTGTTTTCTGCTGTCTGTTATCAGACGAGCTCTTTTGTCATTTTTGCCATGATTGATGTGTGCATCCTATGAGGTTGATGTCTTCATGTGTTTTGAACTATACCATGTCTTCTTTACGGAGGTGCTTACCATGTATTTTTTTGATCAATGTGGTGACTAGCACAAGCATGCAAACTAGGCATCGTGATGTTGCTGATTTTAGTCCCTGTTCTGCTGTTATTTTCATGCCATGTAAACATGTTGCTACTAATCATTCTATGCATAATCTGGAGATGTTCTATAAACATGTTTTGATCTACATATCATGCTCTATCCATACATGCCCCTGGTAGCATTTATAGCTTGCTGTACCTTGTTCATATCTTGCTCCAAAGTTGCTTCATAATGTTGCTGTCAGCCTGTTTACATTAAGTTCACTTGTTCCCATGTGTTTTGCTAGTGATCCATGCATCCTATGACCTTGCTATTGCCATGCTTAGCTTAAAAAACATGCCTTCTTACTGTTGGGTGCCTTGCCATGCCATGTATTGCTCTGTAGTGAGTTGCACAAGCTCATTTATATGCCTTCATAATTCTGCTTCTGCCATGTTTGAATCTGTATAATAACTTGCTATGTTTACGTGGGTGCCATCATATTTTCTGATCCTTTTTGGCTTATGGTCAGTAAAGGACTTTTGATCTATGCTTTGAGTAGAATCATGCCATGCCTTTGTTTGCCATGATAAGTTCCTGTAACATGTTGTTTGATAGCTCTGAACATTGCATCATGATGTTATTTTCTGCAAAGTCTGTAACTGTTATAACTTGCAATCTTACCATGTGTGTTTGAGCATGTTCTAGTGATTTGTAGAGATAGTTCAGTGTTCCTGTTTTGTTATGCTTTACCTGTACATCATGTCCATGCCTTTTGTTATTATGTTGAGGTCCTGTAGCATGTTGTTTTGATGCTTGCAATATGCCTAGTTGCTGTTTTGGACAGCTTGTCCTTTAAACTTGTATAGTGTGCATGTGTTGAACCGTTGCTCCGTTTTGAGTGTGCTCTATATGAAACTTGCGTAGAATTGCATGTAGCTTCATATTATCATGTTGCATCCTTGTTTTGAGGTGTTTTCTTGATGTTTGGGTGCATTTTGCATCAATGCCATGTTTGTCTTGTTTTGCTCATATCTTCTAGGCCGTAGCTCCGAACTAAATGAACTTTATATGTAACTTGACTAGAATCTCGTGTAGATCATCCTTGTGCATCTTAAATTGCTTTTTAAAAACTTGAACATAAGGTTTATTCAGATCTGGACCAATTTCGAAATACGCATATGAGGATTTACCAAAATTGTTATATGTTGTTCCCGGCCTCATTTAAACTTGCCTTGATGTGTTGCTCTTGTTTGCATCATCTCTTGCCATGAATAGCTTCATGTAGCTTCGCCATGCATCATGCTTGTTGTGCATCATGCCTTATTCATGTGTGGTGTGATTACCATGTTGTGTGCTTCTTTTCGATAGTTCCTGTTTCGTTGCGATCGTGAGGATTCGTTCGTCTACGGTTGGTTCGGCTTCATCCGTTCGTCTTCTTCATGGACTCGTTCTTCTTCCTTGCGGGATTTCAGGCAAGATGACCGCTACCCTGGATCTCACTACTATCATTGCTATGATAGTTGCTTAGTTCTATCGCTATGCTGCGTTACCTATCACCTGTTTATCAAGCCATCCCATATTTCCATGAACCTCTAACCTTTGACACCTTTCCTATGCAAACTGTTGTTTGGCTATGTTACCGCTTTTGCTCAGCCCTCTTATAGCGTTGCTAGTTGCAGGTGAAGTTGAAGATTTCTCCATGGTGGACAGGATTTTGGTTGGGATATCACAATATCTCTTATATTATTAATGCATCTATATATTTGGTAAAGGGTGGAAGGCTCGGCCTTTTGCCTGGTGTTTTGTTCCACTCTTGCCGCCCTAGTTTCCGTCATACCTGTGTTATGTTCCCGGATTTTGCGTTCCTTACGCGGTTGGGTGATTTATGGGACCCCCTCGACAGTATGCTTTGAATAAAACTCCTCCAGCAAGGCCCAACCTTGGTTTTACCATTTGCCTCACCTAGCCCTTTTTCCCTTGGGAGTCGCGCTCTCGAGGGTCATCTTTATATTATTATCCCCCCGGGCCAGTGCTCGTTGTGAGTGTTGGTCCAAACTGTCGGCCGCCGGTGGCCACTAGGGGCAACTCTGGGCTGGCCTACCGGAAGTCTGGACAATCCGGTGTGCCCTGAGAACGAGATATGTGCAGCTCCTATCGGGATTTGTCGGCACATCCGGGCGGCTTTGCTGGTCTTGTTTTACCATTGTCGAAATGTCTTGTAAACCGAGATTCCGAGTCTGATCGGGTCTTCCTGGAAGAAGATCTATTCCTTCGTTGATCGCGAGAGCTTGTCATGGGCTAAGTTGGGACACCCCTGCAGGGTATAATCTTTCGAAAGCCGTGCCTGTGGTTATAGGCAGATGGGAATTTGTTAATGTCCGGTTTTAGATAACTTGACACCAGATTCGAATTAAAATGCATCAGCCATGTGTGTAGCCGTGATGGTCTCTTCTCGGCGGAGTCCAGGAAGTGAACACGGTTTCTGGGTTATAATTGACGTAAGTAGGAGTTCAGGATCACTTCTTGATCATTACTAGTTGATGTCCGTTCCTTTTGCTCTCTTCTCGCTCTTATTTGCGTATGTTAGCCACCATATATGCTTAGTCGCTGTTGTAGCCTCACCACTTTACCCCTTCCTTTCCCTTTAAGCTTTGCTAGTCTTGATACCCATGGTAATGGGATTGCTGAGTCCTCGTGGCTCACAGATTACTACAACAACAGTTGCAGGTACAGGTTTTGCGATGATCATGACGCGAGAGCGATGCTTGCTTGCGTTTAGTTCTTCTTCTGCTTCTTCGATCAGGGGATAGGTTCCAGGTCGGCAGCCTGGGTTAGCAGGGTGGATGTCGTTTGAGTTTCTGTTTGTGATTCATCCGTAGTCGGATGATGCTCTTATGTATTGTGATGTTGTATTCATGTGGCATTGTATGCCTTATGTATGTATCCCCATCTATTATGTAATGTTGATGTAATGATATCCACCTTGCAAAAGCGTTTCAATATGCGGGTCTATCCTTGGTGGGACCTTCGAGTTCCTTTTGGATAGGGTCGCATATTGGGCGTGACATGGGATCTACATGACCATGAAGAATGTTGCTCATTATTTCTCTGATCATGACATTACAGTCGTCAGCGACGCACCATTGTCAGAAATTTTGCACAACAGAGATGCAACTGGTCGAGTGGCTAAATGGGCGATTGAACTCCTTCCCCTTGATATCAAATTCGAGGCAAAGAAAGCCATTAAGTCCCAGGCTATAGCAGATTTCCTTGCCGAGTGGATTGAGCAGCAGCAGCCGACTCAAGTCCACTCGGAGCATTGGACAATGTTCTTTGATGGCTCTAAGATGTTAAATGGTTCTGGTGCTGGGGTTGTTTTGGTTTCCCCCCGAGGAGACAAGCTCAGATATGTGCTCCAGATCCACTTTGATTCCTCCAACAATGAAGTAGAATATGAAGCACTCTTGTATGGATTACACATGGCCATTTCACTCGGCGTCCGTCGCCTTATGGTCTACGGTGATTCAGATTTGGTGGTCAATCAAGTGATGAAGGAGTGGGATGTTAGAAGCCCAGCCATGACTGGATACTGCAATGCAGTGAGGAAGCTCGAAAAGAAGTTCGAAGGGTTAGAGCTCCACCACATACCCAGACTGAAAAATCAAGCAGCTGACGATCTGGCGAAGATAGGATCCAAGAGAGAAGCCATCCCTAGTGATGTGTTTTTGGAGCATATCCATACTCCGTCAGTCGTAGAAGATCCTTTTACCGATGAAGCCCCGCAGCCTAAGAGTGTCACGGACCCGACTGAGGTTGAAGTCCCAGCAGTGGCCGACTTGATCATGGAAGTTCTAGTGATCGCTCCAGATTTGAAGTACCATATATCGCGTATATCTTGAGGAAAGAGCTCCCGGAGGACGAAGAAGAGGCTCGACAGATCGTCCGCCGATCTAAAGCCTTTACTGTGATAAAGGGACAGTTGTACAGATAAAGCGCGACTGGAGTTGGTCAGAAATGCATAACACCAGAGGAAGGTCGAATAATCCTTGATGACATCCACTCGGAGACCTGTGGCCATCATGCGTCCTCTCGGACCATCGTGGCCAAAGCATACCGAGCCGTGTTTTATTGGCCAAGAGTGAATGAAATGGCGAAGGAGATAGTCGACAAGTGCGAGGGGTGCCAATTTTATTCCAATATGTCACACAAGCCCGCGTCAGCTTTGAAGACTATACCACTCGTCTGGCCCTTTGCAGTGTGGGGTTTGGATATGGTCGGTCCTTTGAGAACAGGCAGAAGCGGTTTTACCCATGTGCTAGTAGCAGTCGACAAGTTCACTAAGTGGATCGAAGCTAAACCCATCAAGAACCTCGATGCCGGTACTGCCGTCAGCTTCATCAGAGAATTGATATTCAGATATGGGGTCCCGCACAGCATCATCACTGACAACGGGTCAAACTTCGACTCCGAAGAGTTCAGAGCCTTCTGCACATCTCAGGGCACCGAGTCGACTACGCTTCAGTCCCTCACCCACAGTCGAATGGACAAGCTGAACGAGCCAACGGTTTGATCCTCAAAGGGTTGAAACCCCGTTTAATGTGTGATCTTAAGCATGCGGCTGGTGCATGGGTCGACGAACTTCCCTCGGTGCTTTGGGGCTTAAGGACCACGCCCAACCGGTCGACTAGGAGAACTTCATTCTTCTTGGTCTACGGGGCTGAAGCAGTCTTACCGAGTGACCTTCTCCACAATGCTCCCCGAGTCGAGCTCTACACTGAAGCAGAAGTAGAACAAGCGCGGCAGGATGTAGTCGACCTGTTAGAGGAAGAGAGGGAGATGGCTCTGATCAGATAGACAATTTACCAACAGGACTTGCGTCGCTTCCACGCCAAAAATGTGAAGAGTCGAGCCTTCCAGGAAGGAGATTTAGTTCTCCGAGTGGATCAGCAGAAACCACACAAGCTTGCTCCTTCTTGGGAAGGTCCCTTCATCGTCACCAAGGTTCTCCACAATGGACCATACCGTCTTTACAATGTCGAGCATCAGATCGACGAGCCCCGAGCTTGGAACGCGGAACTTCTCTGCCCCTTTTACACCTAAGTATTCACTCAGACGAGTTGTAATAAAAGTACTTCTGTAGTTTGTTTATTAAAGACAAGAGCTTTATAATCTTCCCTGTAATCGTTATTTCTTTTGTCTACTCAAAACAATCCCCCAGTGGGTGGCTTGGCTGCGAATCCGATTCGCCCAAGTCTGTAAAAAAAAATCCTAACCGAGTGGTGAGCCAGTCTCCCACACGAAGGCTTAGCTGCGAAATCCGTTTCGCCTAAGATAAATAAAATCCTACCGAGTGGTAAGCCCGCCTTCCACTCGGAGGCTTAGCTGCAGTCCAAGTACTCGCCTAAGACAAATAAAATCCTACCGAGTGGTAAGCCAGCCTTCCACTCGGAGGCTTAGCTGCAGTCCAAGTACTCGCCTAAGGCAAATAAAATCCTACCGAGTGGCAAGCCAGCCTTCCACTTGGAGGCTTAGCTGTAGTCCAAGTACTCGCCTAAGATAAATAAAATCCTACCGAGTGGTAAGCTAGCCTTCCACTCGGAGGCTTAGCTGCAGTCCAAGTACTCGCCTAAGATAAATAAAATCCTACCGAGTGGTAAGCCAGCCTTCCACTCGGAGGCTTAGCTGCAGTCCAAGTACTCGCCTAAGATAAATAAAATCCTACCGAGTGGTAAGCCAGCCTTCCACTCGGAGGCTTAGCTGCGGTCCAAGTACTCGCGTAAGATAAACAAAATCCTGTCGAGTGGTAAGCCAGCCTTCCACTCGGAGGCTTAGCTGCAGCATTGCGCTCGCCTAAGTATAAATACAACGTGCGCTTCGCAAGGAGGACGAGGTGCAGGTCGACTGCTACCCTCTCCTTCCGAGCTACGCCACAAGTACAACATGCACTCTGCAAGGAGGACGAGGTGCAGGTCGACTGCTACTCTCTCCTTCCGAGCTGCGCCACCAATTCAAAATCCTACCAAGTGGAGAGCAAACCTCCCACTCGGGGGCTTAGCTGCAGCCCAGTGCTTGCCTAAGTATCTGAAATCCTACCGAGTGGAGAGCAAACCTCCCACTCGGGGGCTTAGCTGCAGCCTAGTGCTCGCTTAAGTATCTGAAATCCTACCGAGTGGAGAGCAAACCTCCCACTCAGGGGCTTAGCTGTAGCCCAGTGCTCGCCTAAGTATCTGAAATCCTACCGAGTGGAGAGCAGACCTCCCACTCGGGGGCTTAGCTGCAGCCTAGTGCTCGCCTAAGTATGTGAAAATCCTACCGAGTGGAGAGCAAACCTCCCACTCGGGGGCTTAGCTGCAGCCCAGTGCTCGCCTAAGTATCTAAAAATCCTACCGAGTGGAGAGCAAACCTCTCACTCGGGGGCTTAGTTGCAGCCCAGTGCTCGCCTAAGTGTATTGGGGAACAAGTCGATTGCAATAAGCGCTTCGCTTTAACCTGCAAAAGATACCTCAAACCAAATGCAAACATATTCAACAACGAATCCAAGTTCGGATAACACCTAACGGAACCGAAAGTGCTCAGGCGCTAGGCCTGTTAAGGTTTGTCGGTTACAAAACTCACTCGGCATACCGAGGCAAATTTAAAGTATCAAGCTCAGAAGTTTTTTACCCCTCCCGTGGAGGGCTGGAAGGTGCCACAAACTCGTCCAGATCAATTCCATCTGCAATCCGAGTGGCAGCGGCAATGAAGGTCTCCATGAAAGATCTAAAGTCGTGCTTCTTGGTGTTAGCCACCCTAAGAGCCACCAGCTTGTCCTCTCATGCATCCTTGCAATGAATGCGGACCAGAGACAGAGCAACATCCGCGCCGCACCTGGCCGAAGACTTCTTCCACTCCTGCACTCGACTTGGGACCTCATTCAGTCGAGTCATCAGAGACTCGAGGTCGTTCTGGAGTGTCTCTCTTGGCCAGAGTGTTGTGTCGATGCGGGAAGTTGCGACCTTCAGCCTTGTGAGATAATCGATGACGGCAGCAACACGAGATTCAAGCCGGAGCACGTTCATGGCGATTTCATCTTTCACAGGAGAGTTGATGGGGTCCAGATTCACTTCTAGTCGACCAGTCTCCTCTTCAAAGTTCTGACAAAATTCTACAAGCACAACCACCGAGTCAAGACAAACAGTCGGAGGTTACAATTAAAATATTTGTTTGATACAAAGGATTACCTTCAAGCATGAGGAACAACTTCTTGGCGAGTCCACCCAGATAAGCCTCCAGATCGTTCTTCTTTCTCTTCAACTCACTGGCTTTGTCATTCAGGGTGGTCTTGTCACTTTTCAGTCGACTGACCTCCTGGTTGGCAGCATCAAGAGCAGCTTTCAGATTGGTGTTTTCTTCTTCAAGCTTGGTCACTGAAGCCAGCTTCTCATCCGCAAGCCTGGTCTTCTCTAAAGCAGTTTTTTGCATCTCAGCCAAGTCAAGCTCTTGTTTCTTCAGGGCATCCCTCACTTTGTCTGCAAAGTTACAGTGAAGATTAGATTCGGAAACAAGTGAGAGGCAAAGGCAATCGTCAAAGGCCTCACCAAGCATAACTTTAGCTTCCTCCTTCGCCTTCGTCAAGTTCTCTTGGGCCAGTTTTAGATCGAGCTCAAGCTGTATGTGTTTGTTCTCCAACTCAGTATAACGAGCCGCAAGGTCACAGGATTTCTACGAAGAACCAATCGACAGATGTCAAAGACAATTCACTTCCGAGTGAGTAAGGAAAAATCATAGCGTTTCTAAGACTACGGCCGAACGCAAACATTCGACCATAGTCTCGGGGACTACACCCATTGGGTGCACTCAGCGTGCCCCCACTAGTTTTATCAGTTAGAGTCGACCAGTCGACCAACAACAACAAAAAACCCGGAGATGTTCTTCAGACTATAATCAACTGCCCGCAGTCGACCACAGTCTCGGGGACTACACCCAGTGGGTGCACTAAGCGTGCCCCCACCGGTCTATGAATCTATTCGACCTAGTCGAGTAAAGAAAAAACTTAAGACATAAAGCCTATGGTCGACTACCAGCAGTCGACCATAGCCTTGGGGACTACACCCAGTGGGTGCACTCAGCGTGCCCCCACTCATCCGGAATTTCAATCGACACACCCAGTGGGTGTAGGACAAACTCTAAGAATTGCAGAAAGAAGAGTTTGCAGATATCATATCCTAACAGAACAGGCAGTGACCGACTGACCTGAACATTACTTTGAAGAGCCGAATTGGCGTCATAGGCTACCTGGCTAGCTTCTTGTATTGCCTTCACTTGCTCCATCATGACCCCCGCTTGGCGTATTGCTTCTCTAGCAGCACTAGCTTGGTCTTCTGGAACGGGGTAGGTGGAGAAAAGCGAGGGTTGAGCAGCACTCGATGACGAAGGGCGAGCACTCGTCAACGGCACCACGAAAGTTACGGTGGGTCGAGCGACATTGTCTCCCTCCGCGACCAACGTCTCGGGTGCCGGCACATCCTGAGTCGCCTTGCCAGCAGACGTTTTCTTGCTTCTCCTCGGCCGTGGTGGTTCTTCGTCGTCGTCGTCAGGAAGGTCAATAACAATGTTAGATGAAACTGCAGAAAGAATCAAAATTAGAGACAATGAGTCAGTCGACTGAAAACGGCATCACAAGAGTCATACCAGGTTTCGAGGTTGCAGCATCCTCCATCTCGTGGTCTTCGGCCCTCGCCGAAGTATCGGAAGTAGCAGCGCTGCAGTTCCAAAAGTCAGTCGATTGGCCCATGAGTCGACCAAGAACAAGTTCATGAAACGGGGAAAACTCAAAACTACCATTACCCTGAGATTGTGGGGATCACCATCTTCATCTTCGGCAAGACCTTCGCAGGTTTCGACGGTGCCACTCGAGATTGCTTCGGAGCCTTCTCAGTCGGCGCCGGAGAAGCCGTCCGAGGGCGCTTGGTCGACTGGGTAGCGGTTGCCACCCCCTTACCGCGCTCAGTCGCGGGATCATGGGCAAGCTTCGAGCGTCTCTCCGAGCGGGGAGGCACAACTTCCTCCTCCTCCTCCTCATCTTCCTCCTCACCAGAGTCGTTGCCCTCGTCATCATCGTCAGCATTCGAATCCCACTCCTCCGGGCTTTCGCCCCCGCTTCCTTCCTCCTCCTCAGTAGGCGTCTGCGCTCCATTGGGCATCGAGTATAACTCAGTGGTGGCCTGTCACTCGGACCCCGGGAGCCTCGCCGACCCGTGGGGGATCATTCCCTCATTGGCCAGGTCGTTGAGGTCCTTCTCAGTGATGGTCGAGCGGATCCAATCCCCTTGGACCCAACCCTTCGGCAGGCGGGACCTCGACGAAGATCCGCCCCGACTGGACGGTCTCCCCTTCAATTGCCCCGTCGCCGTCGCCTTCTTCGCGCGCTCTAGGGCCACCGTCTTCTCCTTCACCATTATCGTCGGCGAAGCGCTCGAGGGGTGGATAGGCGGAGGCGGGAGCAGGCGCAGTGGGCGGAGGCAGAGAGGGAAGAGAGGAGAATGGAGAGGCACTGTTCAAAAAAACCCTCCCCTGGCGCTTTATATAAGGACGCTTCCGAGTGGCTGACGAGTGGGTCCGAGCGGTCCTGTCACATCCCGAAACAGTCGCGCACGCACGATACGTGGCGAAAAAGGCGGCACAGAAATCGAGGCGTCCACGCCTTATCCCTTCCGATTGCCGCGGACCGCCCCGCTTCGCGCGCTTCCCAAATTTCAGATCCCGCAAAATCCGCTAACAGCAGATCAATCTGTCAGACGATATCTTTCCCGCGATCCGTCGCTCGGAAGTTCACCAAAGTTCAAAAGTTCACTCGACAGAAGATAAGAATGGATCAAGGCGACTGAAGTAAAAGTTGACGCCAACATCGAAAGGAAGATCGCCGATCCAAGATACGACACAATCAAAGCACAGAAAATGAGTCGGAGAAAATTATCAACTCCTTCTTCACTCGAACCTCGATCCATTCGGGGGCTAATGATGATGTTATGTACCTAGGGTAGGGTCATGGACCTATCCAGGATACCATGCCCAAGGACATCCTTAGACGAAGCTACCTTTCAGTCGACCAAGAGAGGCTCCACTCGACCGGCTAGAAGACACTCGACCATGAAGACTCACTCGACCATCAGAAGTTCAGGATCTACTCTGCATCCAAACGGTCTGTAATTAAGTAGTCTTAATGGTCATGATGGCACTTTATGTAGAGCGTTACCAGTAACGCCAGACCTTAATGTACTTTAACCCTCTGCTACGTGGGCTGGTTGGGGTCTTGGCGTCCTCTATATAAGCCACCCCCTCCAGTGGTAGAAGGGTTCACACCCCTGTAAGTCATATACATGAAATCAGTCGACCGCCTCCGGGCTCCGAGACGTAGGTTTGTTACTTCCTCCGAGAAGGGCCTGAACTCGCTAAACACTCGTGTGTACAACTATTCCATAGCTAGGATCTTGCCTCTCCATACCTACCCTCTCATTCTACTGTCAGACTTAGAACCACGACAACGGCCGTGACTCTCGCGGAAGTAAAACCGCGCCTCTTGTGAAAGAAAAAAAAACAGAAAACGCGTTTTTTTTCGTTACCAAGAGGCACGGCCGTGCCTCTCGCGAAAGCACGACCGTGCCTATCGCGGAAACAAAACCGTGACTCTCGCGAAAGAAAAAAAACAGTTTTTTTTGCGTAATTTTTTTTTTCAAAATTTTATTTGATCAAAAAGCTAGGGAAGACCGGTGGAAAACAAAAACATAGAAAAAACAAAAAAAACATTTAAAAAGCCAAAAACGCGTGCGAAAAAATTAAAAAAACCAAATCCGAAGGAAGCACCCAGAACGCATCATGTGGCGAATCGCTGAGAGCGCGCCAAGTGACGTTGATCGTTGCGAGGCTTTCGAAGAAGCCCTCGTTAATTAGTTGCTCTCGCCGGTTCGATGTTTGAGCTCAGCCTCGGGTCTTCGTCCAAGCCCGGTTTGATGTCAGAGCTCAGCCTGGGGCCTTCGGGTTTATACGGAAATTTTGGTCGGGTGATTCAGGTTAAAAATATTTTGGGTTTTTAGAATGGGAAATGATTGAAATCATCCGACTGATTTCTAGACTCCTATCCGCTGCTTTGCCGGTGTGACTCGTGTCCACGTGACGTGGTGCTTCTAGCTCCTCTCAATTTTTCATCTGCCTTATCCAGCCTCAATGACGTGTTCTTTATTCTGGCCGTTCTCTTGCCCACCTGCAAGCGTCGTGGCCGCACCACAAGGCAGGCACCGGCTACCTCCGTTCAGGTCCTACAGCTCCGCTACCATGGCTCAGCACAGATCCGGTGGTGAGGCTGCAGCTGCGAGGGCGCTCCTCGGCATGTCACGGGAGAAGTTGTGCTTCCAACTACAAATTGAGGTCATGGGCAGCCTCCACCACGGTCGTCGGTCGCCGCAGGCCGTTGGCTCGGCACAGCCGTTGTCGACCTCTCCCAGTCGTCCCCGACCATCACTGATCGTCCCATGTTGTTGTAATTGCAAGGATGGAATTGCAAACAACAACGACTAACGACGGTGATAGTGGCGTTTTGAATCGTGATTTTCATTGTAAATTTTCTCCAATAACACCTATGTTGCAAAAAAAGTGAAGATGGAAAAAAAATCCACAACAACACCTTTGTTGTAGAAAATATATGCAATAAGACCTCTGTTGCAAAAACATTTCTGCAACAAGACTTCGGTTGCAAAAAAAAACTGTAACATGACCCGTGCTACAGAAAATTCTTGCAACATGACCTGTGTTGCGATGGTAGAACGTGACGTTGGCAGCTCAATCCGTCAGATCCAACAGTTCGCAAGACGGCGGATCTTTGTCGGCTGACGCGTAGCAGCGCCTTTTTAGAATTAGCGCTCAAATTTTGTCCAAAATATTCACTACTCATAAATTTGATTTTTACCCGAAAATAATATCATCATAAGTCAATTGTTATAATAGAGTGTTAACGTGTGTTTTAATTCCTTAGATTATGAGAGTGTCGTAGTCACTTTTTACCATAGGATGAGCTTTGGGGTTGCTCAAACGTCATCTGTAACATGGTGATCACAACGACAACTTACAGGTTCATCGAAAAAGTTTAACATGGGACTCGGTAGCTCAAGAGTGGAATTTGCTCCTCCGACGACGGAGAGATATTTTTAGGGTTGTCTCGGTGTGACGACATCCATCATCGTCTGGCTAGACATAGGTGACTACGTCACGGGGATGCCGGAACATATCAACGAGAAAGAAGAACAAAATCAGCAATGAGAAGACCAGTATAGTGAGCATGTGTATGACTCAAGAGGATAGCGACACATCTCACCTCGGGTTTTGAAAAGTATCGTGAAGCAAAGGAAAGATCACATAATAACAAAAGGTTAACTCGAATGTCATTCTTGTGATTATAGGGATTGATACGGACGTCCACGGTTCCGATGTCCATCATTGAACGAAATAGTTTCGTTCATGTCTATGTTTTACCGAACCTACAATGTCACAAGGTTAAGGTAATCACGATCTGTTAAGTGTTAGTAGGACGGGAGTATTGATGATTTATTAGTGAAATAGTTTGGTTAATATTTGGAATAGTTTTGAGAGAAACCGGGAGCGTTTCAGGGTCACCAGAAGGGTTTCGGAGTTTATCGGGCAATACCGAGTATTACCGATAAATAATATATAGGTGGAAACTGTTTTCCGGTGATGTTAAAATAGTAATAAAAGTCCCGAATAATTGTTAGGAAAATTTAATATTTAATTTAAGATCAACAGGTCTTAAAAGGCCCAATGGTGGAAGGAGAATTGGACTACATAGGCTTAATAGGGGAGGCGCCTTTCCATTGTGGAGTGAAAAGCAAAAAACCACCACATTTGGGGCATCGTTTGCGGAAAACCATCAGGTCACTAATTTTTTGCAAAGATCACCGCAGATTCGGTAAACATTTTGCAAATAGCACTGATGGGGTGATTTGGCCGTTTGATCATTTTCTGACAAGTGGGGCCAGATTGTAAGAAGCTGACTTAGCAAAAACTTTACACACACACACCCCTGGATCTGAAAAAGAAAAGCAATCGACCCCTCCCCCCCCCCGCGCGCGTAAGCAGACCTCGCGGCCTGGAGTTCGTCCCCGACCTCGCCAAGGCCGCCCCTGCGCCACCTGAGCCGGAATCGCCTGGGTGTGTGCGTGCGGGACTGGCAGGCTGCAACCCCATTTGCTCCCCGTCCAGGTCACGTGGCCGGCGCCGGCATGGGGAGACAACCACGATGGCCCAGGTGACCAGGAGCGGGCGATTGTGACGCGCGTCGAGGGCTCGGTCCTGGCCCGTGCGCCGCCGTGAGGTTGGCCAACGCGCTGTGGGGGTGCGCACACAAAAACAGGAGTACGCCAGCGAGCGCGGTGGCCAGTGGCGAGCAGCAGTACAGGGAGCAAGAGGTAGAAGTCATCAGCAGGCCAGCGCGGCGGAGGAGCGGTCAGGTGCAGGCGGTATGCGGGCGGCAGCGGCATGAGGCGAAAAGGCGCGTGCGGTAGCGGGCGCCGTCGTGGTGGCCGGCCTTGCTTGAAGCTGACACCGGGAGGTTGCTCGGCCATGGCCTCGGTGAAAAGTATCGATATAGTTGACTAGAGGGGGGGGGGGTGAATAGGAAACTAACAATTTTTAGCTTTTCTTTACCAAATTTAACTTTGCATCAAAGTAGGTTGTCTAGAGATGCAACTAGGTGAGCAAACTATATGATGCAACAACAATACGCACACAAGCAAGCAAGGATAGAACACAATATAGCTTGCACAAGTAAAGGAGAGAGATAACCAAAAGGGGAACTGATGGAGATGAGGATGTGTTACCGAAGTTCCTTCCTTTTGAGGGGAAGTACGTCTCCGTTAGAGCGGTGTGGAGGCACAATGCTCCCCAAGAAGCCACTAGGGCCACCGTATTCTCCTCGCGCCCTCACACAATGCGAGATGCCGTGATTCCACTATTGGTGCCCTTGAAGGTGGCGACCGAACCTTTACAAATAAGGTTGGGGCAATCTCCACAACTTAATTGGACGCTCCCAACGACACCATGAAGCTTCACCACAATGGACTATGGCTCCGCGGTGACCTCAACCGTTTAGCGTGCTCAAACACCCAAGAGTACCAAGATCCGCAAGGGATTAGTGGGGGAATCAAATTTCTCTTGGTGAAAGTGTAGATCAGGGCCTTCTCAACCAATCCCAAGCAAATCAACAAGTTTGATTGGCTAGGGAGAGAGATCGGGCGAAAATGGAGCTTGGAGCAACAATGGAGTTTGGGGATGGAACAGGTGAGTCTTCTTGGAGAAGAAGACCCCCTTATATAGTGGGGGGACAATTCCAACCGTTACCCACCACTTAGTCCGCGACCCACGATACTACCGCACGGGCCTGCGGTACTACCGCAGTGGCCCGCGGTACTACCATGGGCGCGGCAGAGCCTGGACCTGAACAGATGAGCACCGACAGGGTGCGGTAGAACCGCTGGCACGGTACTACCGCGACCCCGTGCGGTACTACCGCAGTGCAGCCATGGTCCAGGCACGGTAGGCACGGATATAAAAAATTACATCCGTGACTACCTCCGCTGAGATTTATCGGTGCAAAAATCCGACACGGTACTATCGCAACCCAGGTGCGGTACTACCGTGTAGGGTGCGGATGTAAAAAATTACAACCGCCCCTACTTACACTCATGCCGATGTGCCTGGCCAGGCGACACGATACTACCGCGCCAGAGCACGGTACTACCGCGTAGGGCGCGAATGTAAAAAATTACATCCACCCCTACTATCGCATGCACAGCAGCGCTAGGCCAGTGCTCACGGTACTACCGCTCAGAAGGAGATGTACTACCGTGGGAGCCCACGGTACTACCGTGCCAGAGCCCGGTACTACTGCTGGTGCCTGCGGTAGTACCGCTCTGGGGAGCAGTACTACCGCCAGCCTGTGAATAGCAACACTCGGAGTCCATCATTTCGCAGAGACACGGTGAGACGGAGGAAACACCAAATAAACAAAGGAAAGGCGGTGCAAAAGGAACGCGTATGTGATATTCCACCCAAACCTTTGCAGCGCGGACCCCCCTCTTAATAGTATGGCTCTCCTACGCCTCAGATCCACCGAAAAGAAACGTAGAGAAGAGCCATCTTCTGTAATCTTCGAGGGGCTTCAAATCGTCTTGCGTTCAGTCATGATATATCTGAAAAGCTCCATGCACACAATTAGTCTGCAAAAGCATTGTCATCAATCACTAAAACTACTGAGGGATAAATATGCCCTTACAATCTCCCCCTTTTTGGTGGATTGATGACAATCCGGGATTTTCACATAAGGATATAAAGTGAGGCACCGGCAAACCAACCATATATAAAATATAGACGGGCTCCCCCTAGATGTGTGCACTCTAGAGATGTGCTTTGGACTGCACGGTACTCATACTAGGATCAACACTCCCCCTGTATTTTATAGACAGAGCATCTCTTGCAATAGTAAACTCAACACTAAGTAAGTAGGCAAGATAATGTATATAACTAAGTAACCAAGACATAAGGATAAGCAGGAGTGCATATGTCTTACACCATATGATAGGACTAGGTCTCACAAGCTCAAACCAAACAAAAGCAAACGAAGTTCATCAGATGGAAGTGAAGCGACAAGGTGAAACACATGACACGCAAATCATACACTCTCCCCCCTTTGGCATCGAGACACCAAAAAGGCAAAGAGGGCACCTACGACAAAGGTGGTACCTCAGGCGGAAAACAACTCCTCGTCGTTGGACTCAGCAGCAGGAATGGGCTCCTCCTTGGAATCAGTCCACTTGTAGCCTTGCTTAGCCATCCAGGCAGCCTCGGGGGTGATGTGCTTCTCAGACCCGCTAGACACATCCTCGCCACACGCCCTCAAGATCCTCTTGTCGCGACGGCGACTCTCCTTCTGAGCAACATGTTCCTTGTACTGACCCTGGGTTTGCATGCAGAACAACCTCTTCATCTTGATCTTCAGCTTCTTTGCCCACGAGGGCTCAACAGAGGGAGGAGTGTAACCAGCAGAACGGTCTTCATCAGCTTCTTCCTCCTCAATCTCCTCCTCATCCACAGCCATCTTGGCAGCCTCAGCAGTAGTGGTGGTGTTAGCCCATTGGCTCTTGATGCGGAGCTTGATGCGCTCATGATGAATCCATCCTGGTGCTTCAAACTCATCATTGGGAAAGAGCTTCTCCCAAGTCGTGGAGCTCAAGTGAAACAGGTAAGGCCCATAGATAGGAACCTTCTGGTTGAACACGACAAACTAAAGCTCACACCACATGATATGTGAGACATCAAGTGGTTGAGTCTAAACCTGACGAGCCTCCTCACAAATGAGCATCATGTTAACAAGGTACGCATGCACCTGGCCCATGACACCAATGCGTGGGAAGAGGGTGTTGCGGAAGAGCGGATGCATGATATCAAGGAAGGGGTTCAGCACCCACACCTTCTTCTTGCTGGGAAGAGTCTTCTGAACAAGGAAGGGCATGAGCTTGTTCTTGTTGGTAGACTCAGACTTGGCATGAGGGTTAACTCCAACGGGCGTGTCGAGCCCTTCATCTGGAACTTGAAGCAACTCCATGAACTCCTTCCATTTAGTAGACATCCGTCGACCATTGGTTATCCAAGTCATGGTCCGTGCTTCATCGAAGTCAAAGTGAACCGAAGCAAAGAACTGAGCCACAATGTCTGGATCAAAGTCCTTGTGAAAAGTAAGCATGTGCTCAATGCCAAACTGCTCCACCAGATCCAAGGCCTCTCCAAAGTAGCCACGGTTCTTGTCCCGCCTCATATGATGCATGTCAATCCAGTGAACTTCCACGTAGATGTTCTGCTTGGCCTTGATCACATCTAGATAGATAAGATTCTGCTGCTTAGTCCAGAAGAGATCATTGCCTCTGAAGTTAGCCCAGGGATTCACATATGGATTGAGATTCCTTCGAATGACAAACTCGGCCTGAGGCATCTCATCCATGCCCATGAAGGGCTCCTTCTGCTTGGTGGCGGTGTGCTTGGTCCTGCGTTGGGAGGCAGAGGACCCCTCTGGAGCTTCATGTGGGTTGCGTAGCTGCTTAGACCCTGTGTCACGGCTGGGATTTGAGCGACGAGCAAGGGAACCGGAGCCACCAGTGCTACGTCTTGAGCTTGCGTTGGTTTTCCTTGAAGAGGAAAGGGTGATGCAGCAATAGTAGCGTAAGTATTTCCCTTAGTTTTTGAGAACCAAGGTATCAATCCAGTAGGAGGCTCCTCAAAAGTCCCACGCACCTACACAAACAAAAAAGAACTCGCAACCAATGCAATAAAGGGGTTGTCAATCCCTTCACAACCACTTGCGAAAGTGAGATCTGATAGAGATAATATGATAAGATAAATATTTTTGGTATTTTTATGATATAGATTGGAAAAGTAAAGATGCAAATAAAAGTAGATAGCAAACTTATATGATAAGAGATATAGACCCGGGGGCCATAGGTTTCACTAGTGGCTTCTCTCAAGATAGCATAAGTATTATGGTGGGTGAACAAATTACTGTCGAGCAATTGATAGAAAATCGAATAATTATGAGATTGTCTAGGCATGATCATGTATATAGGCATCACGTCCGTGACAAGTAGACCGACTCATGCCTGCATCTACTACTATTACTCCACACATCGACCGCTATCCAGCATGCATCTAGAGTATTAAGTTCATAACGAACAGAGTAACGCATTAAGAAAGATGACATGATGTAGAGGGATAAACTCATGCAATATGATATAAACCCCATCTTGTTATCCTCGATGGCAACAATACAATACGTGCCTTGCTGCCCCTGCTGTCACTGGGAAAGGACACCGCAAGATTGAACCCAAAGCTAAGCACTTCTCCCATTGCAAGAAAGATCAATCTAGTAGGCCAAACCAACTGATAATTCGAAGAGACTTGCAAAGATAACTTAATCACACATAAAAGAATTCAGAGGAGATTCAAATATTTCTCATAGATAAACTTGATCATAAACCCACAATTCATCGAATCTCGACAAACACACCGCAAAAAAGAGTTACATCGAATAGATCTCCAAGAAGATCAAGGAGAACTGTGTATTGAGATTCAAAGAGAGAGAAGAAGCCATCTAGCTAATAATTATGGACCCGAAGGTCTGTGGTAAACTACTCACAACTCATCAGAGAGGCTATGGTGTTGATGTAGAAGCCCTCCGTGGTCGATTCCCCCTCCGGCAGAGTGCCGACGAAGGCTCCAAGATGGGATCTTGCGGATACAGAAGGTTACGGTGGTGGAAATAGTTTTTTGTCGTCTCCCCTGATGTTTTCGGGTTACATGGGTATATATAGTAGGAAGAAGTAGGTTGCTGGACGCCCGAGGGGCCCACGAGATAGGGGGCGCGCCCAGTAGGGGGGCGCCCCCCACCCTCGTGGCCTCCTCAATTGCTTCTTGACTTGCACTCCAAGTCCTCTAGATCACGTTTGTTCCAAAAATCATGCTCCCGAAGGTTTCATTCCGTTTGGACTCCGTTTGATATTCCTTTTCTTCGAAATACTGAAATAGGCAAAAAAAACAACAATACGGGCTGGGCCTCCGGTTAGTAGGTTAGTCCCAAAAATGATATAAAAGTGTAAAGTAAAGCCCATAAACATCCAAAACGGGAAATATAATAGCATGGAGCAATAAAAAATTATAGATACGTTGGAGATGTATCAACCACCTAGACACAAAACACAAGAACACGCACGAGAAACAAGAAGGATCAATGCAAATGCCAAGGACAAAGCCAAAAGAAACAAATAAGCACGAGATCTGGACAGAAAAAGAGCTCAGGATGCATCTACGGTAGTACCGGGCCGTTGTACGGATGTAAAAAATTACATCCGCACCATCCGCGGTAGTACCGTGCTGGGGTGGCACGGTAGTACCGCGTCTGGAGTGGAAGTAATTTTTTACTTCCGCGCTCCAAGCGGTAGTACCGCACCAAGGAGTAGAAGTACCACTCCAAGGAGCGGAAGTACCGTGTGGAGCCGGCTACGAGCGAGGGTGCGGTAGTACCGTTCCAGAAGGAGCGATAGTACCGCACGGATCAAAAAACGTGATGGGAGCCGCGGATCTGGATCTAGAACCTCCGCACATCTACATCGGTACTACCGTTGATCAAACGGAACTATTTTGACAATCCAAAGAACATGCTTACTACACTACCACGCTCCTACGAATCCCACTTGCACGGATTTAGCCAAAAATCTCAAGAACACCACATGCATCTCCCCAAGACCTAGAAGCACAAGAAAAGAAGAAAAGGAGAGGAACTTGGGTAAAAACCTTGGTCCATGGCAAGGGGGCGAGGTGGGGAACGATCCCACCGGTTGGAATCCGAGGAGAGCGGCCGGAGACGGAGATCCGGCGAGGGCCTTCGGTGTCGTTCTTGGGAAGGAGAGAGAGAGGCGGGGTGGGGAAAAGAGATGAATGGGTATGGGGGAGTTAGAACTCCCCCTGCCCTGCTCTTAACCCCCACCCGCTCACATGGGCGCGGTAGAACCGTGGGTCCTCGCGGTAGTACCGCCCGGGTGGAAGTACCGCACGCTGGGCGGTAGTACCGCTCTTCCAGCGGCAGTAAAAAATTACTGTTGTGATGGAAGCAGTAGTACTGTGCCCCTGGGAAGCAACTGTGCACGCACAGAGGCACCAACTCCTGCGGTAGTACCGTGGCTCGCCACGGTAGTACCGTAACCCCAAGAAGGTGCAAGTTTCACATGAGAGGGAAAAGGCATTTGCAAGACAACCTTCCAAAACGCCGAACAGACAAGAAGCAAGCACAAAGGATGCCACAGACACGGCACAGAGAAGAAGAAAGCACAAGACAATGAAACAACACACAGACACACTCTCGAGAAGAGAGGGCGGTGGCCAAGGCCACCTATGTTTGAGCAAATGGTATGGTGCCACGAAGAATTATCCTTGGGCCCATGACCATGACTCATCTTTGAAGCACAAGTACCATCACAAATGGCTAATGTGAAAGAGTTTGATCAATTTATGCATGATGGGGGGAGGGAAAGTTCATTGAGAGAACAACACTCCCCCTATGTCCATGCCTACACCTAGACAAGATAGCATGATGAGTATGGTGGAGTGTGCAAGGATTCAAACCACATTGCTCGAATCAATGATATTTAGCTCATGACTTAACTCACGAAATCTTGCTTCATCCAAGGGCTTCCTGAAAATATCTGCAAGGTTATCATGAGTGTTCACATACTTGAGCTTGATCTCCCCTCGCCTAATGTGATCCCGGATGAAGTGATACCGAATCTCAATATGCTTCGTCTTGAAGTGTTGCACCGGGTTGAGAGAGATCTTGATGGCGCTTTCATTGTCACACCAAAGAGGCACTTCGTCACAAGTGACACCGTAATCCTTCAAAGTTTGCCTCATCCATAGAAGTTGAGCACAACAACTACCGGCAGCCACATACTCCGCATCGGTGGACGAGAGAGATACACAACTTTGCTTCTTAGAAGACTAACTCACTAGAGAGCAACCAAGTAATTGGCACCCTCCGGAGGTGGACTTCCTATCCACTTTGTCTCCCGCCCAATCTGTATCTGTGTAGCCCAAAAGATCAAAGTTGGCTCCTCTTGGGTACCATAAGGCAAAGTTTGGGGTATGAGCCAAATATCAAAAGATTTGCTTGACCGCCACAAAGTGGCTTTCCTTCGATGCGGCTTGAAACCGTGCACAAATTCCCACACTCAACATGATATTCGGTCTAGATGCACAAAGGTAAAGCAAGGAACTAATCATGGAGCGATATACCTTTTGATCCACCGCTTTACCATTGGGATCAATCTCAAGTTGGCATTTGACGGGCATTGGAGTGGAGGCCGGCTTGACATCACTTAGCTGGAATCTCTTGAGCATGTCTTGAGTGTATTTGGCTTGGTTGATGAAGCTTCCTTCTCTTCTTCACTTGATTTCGAACCCGAGAAAGAGCTTCAACTCTCCCATCATAGACATCTTGAACTTTGAGGTCATGAGAACGACAAATTCTTCATTGAAAGCTTTGTTAGGGGAACCAAAAATAATATCATCAACATATAGTTGGCACACAAACAACTCCCCTTTGACCTTCTTAGTAAAAAGAGTGGGGTCGATTTTCCTGATTTTGAACCCACGATCTTGTAACAACTCCATAAGATGCTCATACCACGCACGTGGGGCTTGTTTAAGGCCATAGAGCGCCTTGTGGAGTTGGTACACATGATCGGGGAAATAAGGATCCTCGAACCCCGGGGGTTGTTTGACATACACAAACTCATTAATGGGACCATTAAGAAAAGCACTCTTCACATCCATTTGTTGCAACTTCAAATTATGATGAGAAGCATAAGCAATTAACAAATGAATAGATTCAAGGCAAGCAACGGGGGCAAAGGTTTCACCATAGTCGATACCCTCGACTTGGGAGTAGCCTTGTGCCACCAAACGAGCCTTGTTGCGAACAATGATCCCATGAGCATCTTGCTTGTTCTTGAATATCCACTTGGTTCCAATGACATTATGGTTCTCGGTCGGCCTTGGCACTAATTTCCAGACTTGGTTGTGCTCAAAGTTGTTGAGTTATTCATGCATGGCATTGAGCCAATCCAGATCCTCGAGCGCCTCATAGACCTTTTGGGGTTCGACACAAGAGACAAACGCATGATGTTCACAATAGTTTGCTAATTGTCTACGAGTGCTTACCCTGTTTCTTAGGCTTCCAACCACATTCTCCATGAGATGAAATTTGGTAGTGAGCTTGGAAGCGATCTTCGCAGCACGACGCTCAAATTCCTCCTCGGATGTGAAAGGAGGGGTAACTTGATCATCTTGAGCATTGTCTTGACCTTGTTCTTGATCTTGAGCTTGCTCTTGATCTTGACCTTGCTCGAAGGGGAGAACTTGATCTCGGGCATCACTTGGTGGTTCACCACCATCTTGAGGTTGATCTTGCCCTTGATCTTGTTCATGAGATTGAGGGCCTTCACTTCGTTCTTCGGAAGCGTGTGGGTCTTGGGTTGGTGATGGCTCCACAAGAGTGGAGCATTG
Organism: Triticum dicoccoides; assembly: GCF_002162155.2. NCBI lineage: Eukaryota > Viridiplantae > Streptophyta > Magnoliopsida > Poales > Poaceae > Triticum > Triticum dicoccoides. The sequence continues at coordinate 664,638,456 of NC_041389.1, read as the reverse complement.
TCCTTCTCCTTCGTCCACAAGGGGTTCCTCAATGGGTAGTGATGAAGCTATGTACCTAGGGTAGGGTCATGGACCTGTCTAAGCTACCCTACCCAAGGACATCTCTAGAAGAAACTACCTGTCAGTCGACCTAGAGAGGATCCACTCGACAGACTCGAGGACACTCGACCGTGAAGATAACCACTTGACCATGAAGCTAACCACTCGACGGCCAGAAGATCTAAAGTCACTCTGCACGCAACGGTCTATCATTAAGTAGCCTTTATGGTCTTCATAGCACTTTATGTGGGCGTTACTAGTAACCCCCTGTCTTAATGTACTTTAAACCCTGCATAACTGAGGGCCGGAGGGGTCTAGCGAACTCTATATAAGCCACCCCCCTCCTCAGTGTAAAGGGTTCGCACCCTTCTAACTCACATGCATATAATCCAGTCGACTGCCTCCGGGCACCGAGACGTAGGGCTGTTACTTCCTCCGAGAAGGGCCTGAACTCGTAAAACTCTTGCGTGTACAACTACTCCATAGCTAGGATCTTGCATCTCCCTTAGTACCCCCCTACACTACTGTCAGACTTAGAACCACGACAGGTGGTGCCCACCATGGGGTAGGTGTCTTAGCGACTTACTGGAGAAGTTGCAATTTTTTTGATCTCCTTCATCATGGTTTCAGGCGGAGTTTTGGTTGAGGGCCGCGAGATCTGTCTCGGCGCGCTCACATTCGTCGCCGACGACTGTGCCTGGCTTCAGGAGGCTCTGCTCGACGTCGACGCACTCCCAGTCTGCGGAGTGACGCACTTTCGCGCGTGCGTCTGCGGCGTCCTCCTGCGGCAGCCGTCGACCCAGTATCGACCGGTTTTTGTGTCATCCTTCCTCCCTGCTTCCCGCCGGCGCAAGCGCTCCCATCGGTCGAGGCTTCAGCGATGGGTGAGGCACGCGGTGGCTCGCCAGTCGACCACCGCCCAAGTCACGGCAATCGAGCCCGACGAATCTCTCTACGGCCTGTTCGACTGGCTTCGCAGGGACTCAATCCGAGTGCGATAGCAGTGATCCAGCGGCGGAGGTCCTGATGGTCAATGGACCACACGCCCCCCCGGCTTTCCTGGCGCCGGAGGAGGCGACGGTGGAGGCGATTCGTCGCATGACCATGAAGAGTACCTTCCCGCGCCCCTGAAGTCGCTGCAGAGGGAAGAACTTCGCTGCTGGAACATGGATGCACTTCACACTCCTATCGTTAGAGAAACCCCTAAGGCTCGCGCCTTAGAGGACGCGCGCTTGGCCAACTTGGTTGAGCGCACGCGACTGGAGAACCTTCAGCGAGCACTTGACGAGCGTGCGTGGCAACGGGTTCCAGAATCCAGTCGACGTCAGCTCTTTCCACCATCGACTCAGGTATATCAAACTCCGATTCAGAATCTAGCAGCTGCAGCGCGTATAGCAGAGTCAATTCAGCCTTCCCAGTCGGAGGCTGCCAGAGGCTTGATGCAGATCAGAGACTTGCTCCGCGCAGCAGGAGATCAGAACTCAGCTGTATCACAGTCACGGAATAGGATTCACAGCAGGTCCGTGGCTGCGAATACAGTCCAGTCGGCTCATAGCCCCAGATCACCCCCGAGGCGTGAAGGGCGTGGAGACCGGCATGATCAGTACAAGAACCGTGAGCAGTATGATCACCGATTCGATCGCGATGATCGACGTCGAGTGCCCACCCCTCCCCCAAGGGGTGGATCCTACGCACCTCGACAGCAGGATGATAGACTCCAGCACAGTGGTGGGCGAAGGATTCCAGTCGACCCCAGAGAACCAGGCTCTCATGCGAGGTCCATCATCGTTCAAGGTCTGGTCGACCGAAACAGAGCTCACAGAGAGGGTCACGACAGAGATGTACCCACCAGCAGGCGAGTGCATGTCTCAGGACCAGAGTGTTTCAACAGAGCCATCAGGGCCGCAGTGATTCCCCCCAACTCCAGGTTGGCGACTGGAGTCAGTAAGTTCAATGGTGAGTCTAAGCCTGATACTTGGCTTGAAGACTACCGAGTGGCTGTCTAGCTCGGCGGCGGGAATGATGAAGTGGCCATGAAACATCTGCCTCTTATGTTGGAGGGATCAGCCAGAGCATGGCTGAATCAGTTGACACCCAGTAGCATTTACACGTGGGAAGATCTTTTCCGAGTGTTTGTCAGAACGTTTGAAGGAACGTGCAAGCGACCAGCAGGACTGACAGAGCTGCAATCTTGTGTGCAGAAGTCGAATGAGACTTTAAGAGATTACATCCAGAGATGGATCACATTGCATCACACTGTAGAGAATGTATCTGATCACCAGGCAGTCTGTGCCTTCAAGGAAGGCGTTAAGTACAGAGAGCTAAGCCTGAAATTCGGTCGAACCGGAGACATGTCTCAGAGTCGAATGATGGAGATAGCCACCAAATATGCCAATGGTGAGGAAGAGGATCGGCTCCGGAGTGGCAAGCACAAGTCAGTCACCCAGGAAACCGGAGGAGGGAACTCCAGTCGGAAGCAAAAGCGGAAAGCTGAGCCAGCTGCTCCTGGAGAAGCCTTGGCCCTGACTCAAGGAAAGTTCAAAGGAAAGCCCAAAGGGCCTTGGAACCCCAAGAAAGTGAAGGATAAAGAGGGAAATGACGTGATGGATTTACCGTGTCACATCCACACGAAGAAAGATGAAGAGGGTAATTTCATTTACCCGAAGCATACCACTCGACAATGTTGACTCCTGATACAGCAGTTCCAGGGGAAACAGTCCAAGGATAAGGAAAAAGAGTCGGACAAAGTTGAGGACAAGGGGGATAGTGACGAAGAATATCCTCAGGTCAATTCCACTCTGGTGATTTTTGCTGACGTTGAGAGCAAAAGTTGACTGAAAGTTATAAACCGAGAGGTGAATATGGTCGCTCTGACAACACCCAATTATCTGAAGTGGTCTCAGACCGCCATCACATTCGACCAGTCTGATCACCCGACGCACATAGCCACCCCCGGGAGGCAAGCTCTGGTGGTCGACCCAGTCGTCGAGGGCACTCAACTGACTAAAATGTTGATGGACGGCGGCAGTAGTTTGAATATATTGTACGCTGAGACGGTGAAAGGGATGGGCATTCCGATGTCCAGACTCAGCACAAGCAACATGAGTTTCTATGGAGTCATTCCTGGCAAGAAGGCCGCGTCACTCGGCCAGATTGCTCTCGATGTGGTTTTTGGTGATTCCAAAAACTTCCGCAAAGAAGAGGTTGTGGATTTCCAGAGTGCCTATCACGCTATTTTGGGCAGGCCAGCTTATGCACGTTTTATGGCTCGACCATGCTACGTGTACCTCAAATTAAAGATGCTTGGCCCCAAAGGTGTGATCACTGTTACTGGCAACCGGAAGAAGGCGGAAGAGTGCTTTCAGAAAGGCTCAAAGATCGCCGATGCTCAGATGGTAGCAGAACAGTGGCAGGAACACCAGAGAAATGCAGACTCGGGTGATTTGTTGCGAGCCAAGAAGCCCGCTACGGAATCAGCGTTTCAATTGTCTGGTGGGACAAAGCCAGTTCACATCCACCCGACCGACCCCAATGCTGCTCCGACTAATATCTCCACAACACTTGACCCCAAATAGGAAGAAGCGCTCATCCAGTTCCTCCGTGAGAACTGGGACATCTTTGCATGGAAACCTTCTGACATGCCAGGTGTACCCAGGGGGTTGGCTGAGCACCGTCCGCGAGTCGATTCAAAGGCAAAACATGTCAAGGAACATCTGCGACGGTCCGCCGTCCAGAAAAGGAAGGTTATTGGCGAAGAGGTGGCTCGGCTCTTAGTAGCAGAGTTTATCCGAGAGATTTACCACTCCGAGTGGCTCGCCAATGTTGTCATGGTACCCAAGAAGGACAAGTCACTTCGCATGTGCATTGACTTTAAACATATCAATCGGGCCTGCCCGAAAGATCATTTTCCTCTTCCCCGCATCGACCAAATAGTCGAATCAACTGCGGGATGTGAGCGACTGTCTTTCTTAGACGCCTATTCCGGGTACCATCAGATCCGTCTGTATGGACCCGACGAGATCAAAACAGCTTTCATCACCCCATTCGGGTGCTTCTGTTATGTCACCATGCCATTCGGCCTCAAGAATGCCGGAGCCACGTTCATGAGGATGATTCAGAAGTGTTTGCTCACTCAAATCAATCGGAATGTGGAAGCATACATGGATGACATTGTGGCCAAGTCACGAAAAGGTTCCGACCTGCTGACTGACCTCGCTGAAACATTTGCCAACCTCAGGAGGTATGATATCAAGCTTAATCCATCCAAGTGCACATTTGGAGTTCCTGGCAGAAAGTTACTCGGTTTTCTCGTTTCCGAACGAGTAATCGACGCAAACCCAGAGAAAGTGGGGACTATACTCCGAATGAAACGATTTGTGTGTGTGCACGATGTTCAGAAGCTTACTGGTTGCTTGGCCGCTTTAAGTCGATTCATCTCTCGTCTCGGTGAGAAGGCATTACTCCTTTACCGACTGATGAAGAACTCAGAGAAGTTTGAGTGGACTCCTAAAGCTGATGCAGCATTTGCGGAGTTAAAAACCCTGCTTTCTACCCAGCCGGTGCTTGCTGCCCCGATCAGCAAAGAGCCTTTGCTACTTTACATTGCTGCCATAGGACAAGTCGTCAGTACAGTACTTACGGTCGAGCGGGAAGAAGAGGGGAAAACCTTCAAAGTTCAGCGCCCAGTATATTATATTTCTAAAGTCCTGACCCCATCAAAGCAAAGATACCCTCATTATCAGAAGCTTGTATATGGGATTTATATGACCACAAAGAAAGTTGCTCACTTTTTCTCTGATCATACCATCACAGTCGTCAGCGACGCCCCATTATCAGAGATTCTGCACAACAGAGATGCAACTGGTCGAGTGGCAAAATGGGCGATTGAACTCCTTCCCTTGGATATCAGATTTGAGGCAAAGAAAGCTATCAAGTCCCAAGCAATAGCAGATTTCCTCACCGAGTGGACTGAACAACAATTGCCGACTCAAGTTCACTTGGAGTACTAGATCATGTTCTTTGATGGCTCTAAAATGCTGAATGGTTCCGGTGCTAGGGTAGTGTTGGTTTCCCCCCGAGGAGATAAGCTCAGATATGTACTCCAGATTCACTTTGATTCCTCCAACAACAAAGCAAAATACGAAGCACTTTTGTATGAGTTGCGTATGGCCATTTCACTCGGCGTCCGTCGCCTCATGGTCTACGGCGAATCGGATTTGGTGGTTAACCAAGTGATGAAGGAGTGGGATGTCAGAAGCCCAGCTATGACTGGTTACTGCAACGCAGTAAGAAAGCTGGAGAAGAAATTCGAGGGGTTAGAGCTTCATCACGTACCCTGGCTGAAAAATCAAGCAACTGATGACTTGGCGAAGATAGGTTCCAAGAGAGAAGCCATTCCCAGTGGCGTGTTTTTGGAGCATGTCCACGTGCCGTCAGTTCAAGAGGATCCTTTCACCGAAGAAGCCCCGCAGCCAAAGAGTGCCACGGATCTGACTGAAGTTGAGGTCCCAGCCGTGGTCGACTTAATCATGGAAGTTTTGGTTATCACTCCCGACTGGACAATGCCTTACATCGCGTATATCCTAAGGAAAGAGGTCCCAGAGAATGAAGAAGAGGCTCGGCAGATCGTCCATCGATCCAAGGCCTTTACTGTCATGAAGGGACAGTTGTACCGAGAAAGCGCGACTGGAGTCAGCCAGAAATGCATAACACCGGAAGAGGGTCGAATGATTCTCAACGACATCCACTCGGGGACCTGTGGCCATCATGCGTCCTCTCGGATCATCGTGGCGAAAGCATACCGAGCGGGTTTTTACTGGCCCGGAGCAAATGAAATGGCGAAAGAGATAGTTGACAAGTGTGAAGGATGTCAGTTCTACTCCAATATGTCACACAAGCCCCCCTCGGCCTTGAAGACCATTCCAATCGTCTGGCCTTTCGCTATTTGGGGGTTAGATATGGTTGGACCACTGAGAACTGGCAGGAGCGGCTTCACCCATGTACTGGTGGCAGTCGACAAGTTCACCAAGTGGATCGAAGCCAAGCCTATTAAAAATCTTGATGCTGGCACTGCCATCAGCTTCATCAAGGAATTGATATTCAGATATGGAGTTCCGCATAGCATCATCACAGATAATGGGTCAAACTTCGATTCCGATCAATTCAAAGCCTTCTGCGCTTCTCAAGGCACACGAGTCGACTACGCTTCAGTCGCCCACCCCCATTCGAAAGGACAAGCAGAAAGAGCAAACGGCCTAATTCTCAAAGGGCTGAAACCCCGGTTGATGCGTGATCTCAAGCACGCAGCATGCGCGTGGGTCGACGAACTTCCGTCAGTTCTTTGGGGATTGAGGACTACCCCAAATCGGTCGACTGGGAGAACTCCATTCTTTCTGGTCTATGGAGCTGAAGCGGTTCTGCCAAGTGACCTGCTTCACAATGCACCGCGAGTCGAGCTCTACTCTGAAGTCAAAGCGGAGCAAGCCCGGCAGGACACAGTCGACCTTCTGGAAGAAGAAAGAGAGATGGCCATGATCCGATTGACCATCTATCAGCAAGACTTGCGCCGATTCTACGCCAGAAATGTGAAGAGCCGAGCCTTCAAATAAGGAGACTTGGTCCTCCGAGTGGACCAACAGAAGCCACACAAACTCGCCCCTAGTTGGGAAGGCCCCTTCATCGTCACCAAAGTTCTCCACAACGGAGCATACCGTCTTTACAACGTTGATCACCAAATCAACGAGCCACGAGCTTGGAATGCGGATCTGCTCCGCCCCTTTTACACTTAAGTACTCACTCAGATGAGATGTAATAAAAGTACTCCTGTAGTTTATCTATCAAAAACAAAAGTGTTATAATTTTCCCATTAATTGTTGCCACTTTTGCTCATGTAAGAAATCCCCCAGTGGGTGGCTTAGCTGCGAATCTGTTTTGCCTAAGTTTGTAAAAAAAAATCCCTGCCGAGTGACGAGCAAGCCTCTCACTCGGAGACTAAGCTGTGAATCCGTTTCGCCTAAGTGTTTGAAATCCTACCGAGTGGAGAGCAAACCTCCCACTCGGGGGCTTAGCTGCGAATCTGTTTCTCCTAAGTGTTTAAAAATCCTACCGAGTGGAGAGCAAACCTCCCACTCGGGGGCTTAGCTGCGAATCCGTTTCGCCTAAGTGTTTAAAAATCCTACCAAGTGGAGAGCAAACCTCCCACTCGGGGGCTTAGCTGCAGTCCAGTACTCGCCTAAGTGTTTGAAATCCTACCGAGTGGAGAGCAAACGTCCCACTCGGGGGCTTAGCTGCGAATCTGTTTCGCCTAAGTGTTTAAAAATCCTACCAAGTGGAGAGCAAACCTCCCACTCGGGGGCTTAGCTGCAGTCCAGTACTCGCCTAAGTGTTTAAAAATCCTACCGAGTGGAGGCAAACCTCCCACTCGGGGGCTTAGCTGCAGTCCCGTACTCGCCTAAGTGTGAAATTCGTCCCGCCCGCAAGGAAGACAAGGTGCAGGTCGACTGCTACCTTCTCCTTTGATT
>NC_041389.1:664630458-664630841 GCF_002162155.2 Triticum dicoccoides | reverse complement strand
CAAGGATGACAAGGTGCAGGTCGACTGCTACCTTCTCCTTCGAGCTACGGCACAAATACAATGAGAAACAATAAAAATCCAACCGAGTGGTGAGTCTGCCTCACACTCGGGGGCTTAGCTGCAGCCCAGTGCTCGCCTAAGAGTTTAAAATCCTACCGAGTGGTGAACCCGCCTCTCACTCGGGGGCTTAGCTGCAGCCCAGTGCTCGCCTAAGTGTTTAAAATCCTACCGGGTGGTGAACCTGCCTCCCACTCGGGGGCTTAGCTGCAGCCCAGTGCTCGCCTAAGTGTTTAAAATCCTACCAAGTGATGAATCTTCTTCTCACTTGGGGGCTTAGCTGCAGCCCAGTGCTCGCCTAAGTGTTTAAAATCCTACCAAGTGAT